>NW_028324307.1:0-300000 GCF_058129835.1 Hydra viridissima | reverse complement strand
GAAAAAAGTTGTCAAATGAAAAAAATAGATCTAGGCTGGATGAAATTAATTGTTGTTAAAATGTAAAAAATGCTGCTTGGTTAGCAGAAAACTTACTTGACAGAATTCAGTGTCAAGCAGTGTTAATGTCTGTTATTTTGATTTTACTTTAGACACTTTAGTACAAAGCAAAGCATGAGTTTAACTATTTATAGTAACAATTAACACTTTTAAATTTAAATAATTTAAATTTTTTTACAATTTCTATTATAATCATATTCTTTTTTTCATTTATTATTTTTTTTTTTTTTTTTTAGTTTGTCTTCCCTTTGTCATCTCTTGATTAGTTAGCTTACTGTTGAAACATGGTTTTAATTTTGTAAATTTAGTATGATGTGATATTTACTCTATTAATCATTAGTCAACAGTTACAGAGAAGCTGGAGCTTAATTAAGAAATGCTGGAAATTAGCTTTTAATCAAGGTAAAAATAATTTTGTTTACTGGTAACATGATAAAACCAGTTACTACTATTTATTACGTGTTTTTTTACTTTTGTTAACATGCTGCTTTGGAAACACTTTCTTTCTCTCCCTCCCTCTCTCAGATGAGAGGGAGATTTAATAAAACTTATGTAATTAGTGAGCTCTTACGTATTTCTTAATACCACACATTTATAAGAAATATTTTACAAGTTGCTTGCTATTTTATGATATAGTTGCTCAAATTGTTTAACTATAATTGTCCCTTGATTGTTCAAATATTGTAATAAATAAAATCTTTTTAGACCATGTATTTAAGTTAATAAAATATCCTATTAAGTTGTGGTGCTATTTGCCAGTGTTACTATATTGTGTTGTCTAGCCTTTTTATAATCTTGTTATTATTATTATTATTGTTAGTATTATTATTATTATTATTATTATTATTATTATTATTATTATTATTATTATTATTATTATTATTATTATTATTATTATTGTTATTGTTATTATTATTATTATTATTATTATTATTATTGTTATTATTATTATTACTATTATTATTATTATTATTATTATTATTATTATTATTATTATTATTATTATTATTATTATTATTATTATTATTATATTTCTTATTATTATTGTTATTATTATTATTACTATTATTATTATTATTATTATTATTATTATTATTATTATTATTATTATTATTATTATTATTATTATTATTATTATTATTATTATTATTATATTTCTTATTATTATTGTTATTATTATTATTACTATTATCATTATTATTATTATTATTATTATTATTATTATTATTATTATTATTATTATTATTATTATTATTATTATTATTATTATTATATTTATTATTATTATTGTTATTATTATTATTATTATTATTATTATTATATTTCTTATTATTATTGCTATTATTATTATTATTATTATATTTATTATTATTATTGTTATTATTATTATTATTATTATTATTATTATTATTATTATTATTATTATTATTATTATTATTATTATTATTATTATTATTATTATTATTATTATTATCCTATTTCTACTAACAATAAAATGCAAATATTACTTTTGTAATTAAAAATTGTAATTTATTTTTTCATTTCTTTTTTTAGGTATTTGCAGGCTTTGCTTGACTTCCCTTTTCTGGTACCTGTGTTGTGACAGATTTTAAAAAGAACTCAACTGATGTTAATGCGGTCTTTATGTCGTTAACTATAAGCAATGACGTTGCTGTTAGGGAATCAAAGTTAAAATATTTATAGATAAATTTGTATTTAGTTTTTCAGATAATATATCAAGTTATTAATGTGTTTTTATTGTTATTAATGATTTAATAACTCATAATCCATATTACGGGTTGTTTACTGCTAGTCATTATCATTATGTTATTAATTCATATTAGTTAATAAAATTGTATTGAACATTCTATGTTTATCGTGTTTTATACGTGTTTAAATGCGAGTTTGATACTCAGTAGGCGTCGTATTGTATACCTGTCTTAATACGCATCTGATGTCTATTTTTAATGCGCGTTCGACACGATAAAATGGCTAACATATATTCGTAAATAACGCGTATTCTGGAAAGTTTTAAATGCGCATGTAATACCAGCAAAATATCGTATTGAATATTCTCTGATTGTCGTGTTTTATACGTGTTTACAAGAGTTTCAAATGCGAGTTTGATACTCAGTAGGCGTCGTATTGTATACCTGTCTTTATACGCATCTAATGCGTATTTCTAATGCGTGTTCGACACGATAAAATGGCTAACATACATACCACAACGATACGTAGTTAAACGAGTTTCTAATGCGCATTTACAACTAAATTTGCCGACTGGGAATATAATTTTTTTATTAATATTTATTAGATGGTTTTAACTCGTATCATTTTTCACCCACTTATAATGTTTGCTCATTTATTGCGGACAAGGATCAACACTAGAAATTGATTACATCAATCGCTGTACTATTTATTTATTTTGTTTAAATATATTATTGTTAAATATTTTTTGATAAATAAGAATGTGGCGAAGAATTTTTAGTTACTGTTGAGTTCTCGCGCTAATTACAGATTTTTTTGTCTAAAAACATTTTTTTTTTTTCAAAAGTTTTGTTTTATAATAAAATTACTTTTCAGTACTAATAAAATGCCAAAGATATCAATAAATGACAGAAATCGCATTATTGTTTTACATGAAGAGGGCTACGAAATCGCAAGAAAGTAAGCGCAGAACTCGTTCAAGATCTTAAAAGAGCTAGTGGAACTTTAGTACATGCATCTACTGTGCGACGATCTCTAATAAAATCTGGATTAAAAGGCTGTGTAGATATTAAAAAACCTTTACTACGCAAAGGTAATAAAGAAAAAAGATTAAAGTTCGCCAGAGAGCACAAAGAGTGGCAGAAAAATCAACGGGACAAGGTATTGCTTACAGACGAATCTAAATTTCAAATATTTGGGACGAATAGACGTCAGTATGTTAGGCGAAGAAAGGGAGAGGCATTGAAAGAGCCATGTCTAGCATCAACTATCAAACATGGTGGGGGGAATATTCAAGTTTGGGGGTGTATTTCAATAAAATGGGTAGAGGACATTGTTAGAATAACAGAAAAGCTTACAGGTGAAAAATATAAAAATATTTTACATAATCATACTGTGCCTTCTGGACGACAACTGATCGGGGATTATTTTCTCCTACAACAGGTTAACGATCCCAAACATACTTGCAAATTAGTTAAAAATTGTTTGTCAAATCTGGAAGAGGAGGGAGTGCTTAAAACCATGCCTTGGCCTCCTCAGAGCCCTGATTTGAACATAATCGAACATGTGTGGGACTACTTAGACAGAAAGAAGATGGAAAGGTTGCCAAAGAATGTAAATGAACTTTGGAATGTTCTAAAAGAAGAATGGTATAATATCCCCATCACATTTATTGAAAATCTGTATAAAAGTATAACTAAAAGGCTCCAAGATGTTATTGTAAATAATGGTGGTCACACTAAATATTATTTAAGTCTCTATGTATAGTTATAAATTTAAATATTTTAATAAAACTTGTATTATATTACACAATTTAATAAAAAATATGTTTGTACATATATCTTTGTTTTAATTTCATTTTGTTTGACATTTTATCTTGAATAAATAAAAATTCTCTTAGGTACTACTTTCTTTTGCACAGTACTGTATATATATATATATATATATATATATATATATATATATATATATATATATATATATATATATATATATGATTTGAATGTTGACATCTTGTATAAGAGTGTATGTTATATTAATAATAAACATCAAATAATACGAATTCTCTAAATACAAATATTAATTTATTATGAGAAATTTTCGCTGGGTTATAGTTACCAGCATCATCAGCTCGTAAAATTACTTTACGAAATATATATATATACATATATATATATATATATACATATATATATATATATATATATATATATATATATATATATATATATATATATATATATATATATATATATATATATATATATATATATATATATATATACAGATATATTTAGTAAAACCAAAAACCATGAATTCCAGACAAATTTATCCAATTCTCGAGTTCTCTAAATACTTGATGGAAATCATTTTCTATCATCATTGTCTTCTTTACAATATTCGCAAATGTTTATTTCCATCAAAATTGTTATTTTCTTCTTCGTCATTTGATTCTAATTCAGCGTCAAGATGTGAATCAGAGTCCTTTTTGTGTAGGTAAAAAACGGCCAAATATAATAAATGGTTCGTAAAAATGAAGCGTCTGCATTAGGGTTGTTCGCCGCAAAAAAAAACTTACGAAAATTTCGCATTTTTATCTTTCGTAATTCAATAAAATTATCTTACGAAATATATATATATATATATATATATATATATATATACAGATATATATGTAAAAACTATCGAAGAATCATTTAGCAACATTATTTAAATAATAAATAATAATATTTTTGTGTATAACAGTTTAATGAATTCTTTCGAGTCTATTCCGTAAGCGCACATTCCGAAACGCTCCTTCCGTAAGGAACTGTTTCGCAAGTATTCTTTCGAAATGCTTTGTTTCGCAAGTTTCTTTTCGTAAAGAGTTATTACGGAATAATAATTATTTATTTTTTTCGTATAACGCATTACGGAAGGTGAATTTGCGCAAGAACAACTTTCGCAATAGCAATTTGAATTACGGAAGATAAAAATGCGAAATTACATTACACAAACACTTAGACAAGACTCATTTACCCACATACACTTGGGCAACCCAACAATCCAACCATAAACACCCAAACTCCTAATATAACTAAACCTAACAAGCACATTATCATAAAGGTTAAAAATTTACGCTCTCGCATTATCAACTCTCACAACAAATATAGTATTAAGTAACAAAATAAAGGATTTTCACTGTATTTGGTCTTTAAGTTTATTTTCTTATCTCACCGTCTTAAAGAACTTTAAAATGACCATTGTTCTAAAGAAAACTTCGGTTATTTAGTCTGTATAAGAGATCTTAAAACTTATCTGTTTCGAAGATATACGTGATTTACATCCAGTGCTAGTAAATTTCTGGAACTGTGAGAATTCTTCATCTATTTAGAATACCCCAGGTTATTCTACTGCAAAGAGGAATCTATTTCGTAGAACTTGTTTTGTAAACAGGTTGTGTAATTAAAACCATGTGCATAAAGTATTTTTTCTTCTTATAATTCCATATGCAATAGTTACAGGCTGTTTAAGAGGAGACACTGACCACTCAGCCAACTGTTACATTGAGGACCACTCCAAACGTCAAAGTGGGAAGAACGCACTTCTGCAATATATCCTGAAATTTCTTTATTTAAGCCCCGGGTATTACACTGATCTAGAGTACCATTTTACAAATTCGGGTTCACAAGGTTTTTATGGCAACTTCGCTTGTTGGGCGTAGGAAAATGACGTAGAGGCACATAACTGCAGAAGAGACCGGCCAAGCGGACCTAACTCTCAATAAAAAAGAATTAACTTTAAATGTGAGCCTCCTACGGAATTTGGAAGTTATTGATCCTGTACAGCACATAAAGCTAGGACTCGTAAAGCACTTTTTCACAGCTATAGAAAAGAGTCCGCAGCATTTAATTATTTCTAACAGTATTCGAAGCCAAAGATTAAGGCTGGTATCATTGTTGGAACACAATTAAAAAAATTCATGGTATGACAATTTTAATGCCATCAAGAAAGTCTTTTGAAAGTTAAGTAGCGTACACATTTTTTTTTATATATAAGAAACTTGTTAATATGATTCTTGTACTAGAAGCCTCAAAATCTTGATAAACTATTAGTACTAAGTTATTTTTCGATAAGAAACTTATCTTATTAAGAGTTCGAGAAATGTTTCCTAATTTTTGTTTTGTTCAGGGACAAACTTGAGGATTATATTACTTTGAATGTCATTGATAGAATTCAATTAATTTTGGTTGACAGTAAAGCATTTTATCTTATTTGCTAAAATGTTTTCAAATAGCATTTACTTTTTCTCTCTTTTGATACTTAAGAAACTCTTAAGAAACTTTAAGTACAAGAGCTGTAAAAAAAGTACTCTCAAAATAAGAAACTTTCTGGTACAAAGGCTCATTTGCTTAGTTTCTTGTTAAAAAAAGAAGAAAAAAAAAACGTGTGTTTAAACTTTTTTAAAAAACCTTCAGCAACTCCTTATAAAACTAAAGTTTAGTTTTTTAGTTTTTTAGACTCCTTATAAAAATGAAGTTGTTTGAAAACTCAACCTTTTTTTTTCAAATAGATTGAGGAGGATTGCTTTTCAGATCTTTTCGGTTTTGTTTGCCAGAGCTTTTTTTTTTAATTTTAACATAAACTCTGATCTTTAAAAAAAGGAAATTTAAAAGTGAAACAATAGTTGGCTCCATTTCTTTGTTTGATTGGATTGTCATTTGGTTTGAACCAGTTTTACGAACATTAAATATAATTTTTGTTCAAAAAAACTTTATGCCATGTTTTTTTTTTTTTTTTTTTTTTTTCAAAATGAAGATATCTTGAAAAGAAGTGCGCTGGAAATACTTAACGCAAGTTGAAAAAACTTTGAAAAGAAAGTCGCACCAATAACATTTTACAGAGTTCATTCGTTAGCCGTAGATTTATCAATTTTCCTACTCAAAAGCTAAAAAATGAAAGTTTAAAAATTGAAATCAGGTTGACTTACCGCGGTCGCTTAAAATCAAAAAAATAAAGCTGGAGAAAGTGATAAAACTTAAGAGTTATTAAAAACATTGTAAAGTTTATTTAATTTGTAAGTAAATGGCTTAGTAGTAATATTGATAAAGTCGAAGAAACACTAAGAGAATTCAGAAACTCTTTCGATTATGAAATCAAGTTTAATGATTGAAAATTTTATAAAAAAAACTAGAGAGTACAAGAATAAAATTGTATGAAATTTGAAGGGGTTGCATTCCTCAGATTGAATGGGTTCTTTTTTTTTTTCTTTTTTGTACTTTTCCTTTTTTTTTTTTTAAGAAAAAGCTTGACTCGTTCTTTTTTAATAGACTTTTTTCTTTCAATAAACTTTTTTCTTTTCTTTTTAAAATACTTTTTTCTCTAATGATAAACCATCTCTAAAAGTAATACAAACACAATTTTTTTTTTTTTCGTTCGTTTGCATTTTAAAAGATTTTTACTGTTTAATATCGCAACATTTGTTCTTTAATTAAAAACTTTGTGAAAAACGGTTTATTAAAAATATTTTTATTATCAGAACGGTTCTCCTAGCTTGTCTCCCATTTTTTTGAGACGCTCAGGAAAAACCGATGATATTTTAGTCATACTTTAAGGGTGGAATGCAAGAAGCGAATTTAAGTCAAGTTTGGCTCGATTTTTCAAGTTAGACTTTGTAAAGTCAGACTTCAAAAATTAGTTTGACCGAATGCGTAAGTGAAACATGAAGATTTTAAGTACGTACTTGAGTAAGTCAAACGTGAAAAATATTCAGTTTCGTTTACGCATTCATAATAATCAGTTTCGTTTACGCATTCATAATAATCAATTTCGTTTACGCATTCGCTCAAGCTACTTTTCGAAGTCTTAATTACTTAACAAAGTCTAATTTGAAAATTCAAGTCGAACTTGACATAAGTTCGCTCCTTGCATTCTACCATTAATCTCTTAAATGATTATTTGTAAATAGCCTAATTTTCGCTTAATTTTGTCATTTTTTTTTTTTTATCCCAATAAGATTAAAAAAGGCAAAATTAAGAAAAAACACCTTCAGGTGAATAAAAAATTGCTGTAAGCTTTCAGCAGCCATAAATTGTTTACTTTCGTCTTGCGCTTGCGCAGTTACAAACTTTATTAAACATATCATCAATCTTAATTTATAAACTGCTAAAATTATATTTCAAAATTTTCTGGCATCGTGCAGATTTAACCGTGCAAAAAATCTCTTTTTTTTTTCAATGCAATCCATTTGTTGATTTTTCAACAACTTCTTAAGATCAAAGTGATGCTCAGAAAGACCTTACTTCATCGATCGAAAAAGTAATCAGAATAAGCGACATCTGATAAATTGAATTGCTTCCAATGTAATTGAAACTTGTGCTACAATGTAGTCAAGCCTTATTGATTGAAAATCACTGTGTATTTCGCCATATTCTGGTTTTTTCTTTGGTGCTATGTTCCATTTTTTTATTTGTAGCCGATTAATAAGTGACAGTTTTTCCAGGTTCACGCAGTTCATAACACATTACAATCTTTTGATCTTAAAACAAGGACTAACTTTAAAATGATAGAAAAAGTTTTTAGGCTTAGGATTGTGTTGAATCCGTTTTTCATCAAAATCCATGGTTTAGTGCAAGAACCCTTTGCTGGATCTCCAAATAAGTTTCACATGACAAAATGTTTTTCCACGTTTTATTTTCAATTTAGAGTTTTCGCACTTTAAAATCTAGATTATTTTTACTCCATATAAATGAATGGTAGTGGCCTTCGATAAAACATTTCAGGGGTAATGTTTTCGTAAAAGTGGAGAATTTCAACACTTCAATAAATAAGTACCTTGTATTCCCTATTGTTTTAGTACTCGGATTTTTTACTTATAATATAAAAATGAAGTTTTTTAAAATAAACCTTTTCAATTTATTGAGTTGTTTAGTATTTACAAATCGTAAAACGACTTATTCGAAATGGTTACCATTCTAGCTTTCTGGTAAGAGCAAAGTTGGTACGGCCAGTTATCGAAAACAGCACTTCATGCATAAAGTAATCATTGAAATTTGTATACGGTACGGTGACAAAAACTTCAAATAATTTTTTCTGAGACATTTTTTTGTTTAAAAACCTGCCTTTTTTTTCCTTTCTGATAAATTATAGTTTTGTAATTATGGAGTACTATATCTAACTATTCTTTTTATTTACCAAAACGTTTAGACGTTAGTAAGCGCACCTATTCTTCAAAATCGTAAGAGACATTTTTTCATGCCATACCGGTTCTAGGCATACTGCAGATTACATTGTCCCAAACATGAAGGGGTCATTTATTCACTAAAATATGACACATTAATGTTTTGGACAAAAGTTTATTTGAATTCTTATTAACTTATTTTTTTTTTTTTTTTACAAAATCTCATTTTAAGACAAACATACAGAAATTCTGATATCGAAAATAAAACAAAGGTGTAATTGAATATTTTTATCAAGTTAAAACTAACGGTTCATTTTCATTAAACTTATTAACTCCAACCTGAATTACTCCCTCAATACTGTTAAAAACACAGGCATAAAAGTCTTTCGCTTAATCAGTTACCTTAAAGAAATCCATAAAGCTTTTTCACATCTGCTTCTTTTTCGTTTTGACTTTTTTCTAGCGGCCTTGTTCTTGCTTCAGCCATTTGAAAGATAGTGTCCTTTTTTAATAAAAGATCAAAGCCAGTACACACACTTTGCACTCTTAAGAATATAATATATTTTTCTGCTCTCTGATTGGAAATGGTTTTTTTTTTTTTGGAATCTTTTCAGCTATTTATTTATCTATAAGAAACCAATATACCTTTAGTTTTTGCAATACTCCAAAGGAGAAAGCATACTATTTTTTTTTTTTTTTTCTTGTGTACCATTTTTTCTACACTCCTAAAAAATCCATCAGGAGATAAAAAACTTCATAGAAAAGAAGACAATATCTTGGTTTTTACGAAGATCGCAGTTTCTCCATAATCTTACAGCATTTAGTTCAAGAGGAAGATATACTTTTTCCTCTCCCATAGCATATAACACATCCTAAATATTGAATAGCAAAATCCGCTATTGAATTGGTGAATTCTTTATCACCAACAGTTTGTTTGAAGCCTCAACGTTTTTCAGGTCTCAATACGTCTATTGAATGTCAGCAATTCGTCTATTGAATGAATTATCAGCAATCAGTCTATTGATTTTTTTCGTAAAAAAAAAAACATTTCTTGGTCTGTTTTTTTACTTGAGTTAACTTAACAAGCTTGTGAAGAAAAGTCTCATGGTTAACATTTAGTTCTTTATTATACAGCTTCTGCAAAAAAGCCTGAAAAAAATATGTTAAGTAAAAATTTGCATAAAAAAGAACTATTTGTATTTTTAATTCAAATTATAAATTAGGAGCTATAAAATAATTTTTAAAAGAAATTCAAAGAAACATTGTAAAATTCAAAGAAAATATAAATTATAAAATTTAAAATTACTGCTTAATAACTCATAACTTAAATTAGTTACAAAAAGTAACTAGTGAAATCCAAACCTAATTACAATATACAGGTTTACTACAAAATCAAGTCAAGGTATAATTTTAATATTCAAATAACTATTCCATTTATAATTGTCTAAACTGTAAATTTCACTAGATAACCTTCGAGTAAAAACTAATATTAAACAACACAACCGTTACAATTCATCTTTATGTTAAACGAACTCTGACATCAACTCTGACATCACTCAAACGCAAAAATGGTGCGGAAATAAAGCTGAAAACGGTAATTATGTCCTAACATGGTATACTAATTGAAAAAACACGTCATTTCGATGTCTTTTTGCACTTATTTAACAAAGTCGTGATGTCTTTGAGACGGATTTTGATCCAATTTTACTTCCGGCTTGTGATTTTCTACTTTCTTACACCTTTTTTCCAGAAACTGGTGCAAATAAGAAGCAATAATGTTTAATTGTGATTAATAAAGATTTGAAAACCTTTCTCACCATTGAATTGTCGATATCTTTTAGATTACCCATTCATTAAAAATGAACCACAAACTTGGTGGGGTAAGGCTAAAGAAACACAATAAAATCTTTACATTAATAACGTAATACCGTATATATGCCATAATATCAGACAGATAATTAGGACCTAATTAGTCATACAATTCTAACAAATTTAAAGAACAAGTGAGTTTCGTGACGTCAATGTTACAAATATGACAATCTTTACAAATTGCTGCAATAGACTAACTCACTGTTTTGTTTTTTGATTCTAATTTTTTTACGCCTGACCTAATAACGTACATTTCGATATTTTCCAAATAACGTACATTTCGATATTTTCCAAGTAATGATAACGAGTGAGCAAAAAACCTTTTTTTTTTTTTTTTTTTTTTATCACCAACATAATGATGTTGTCGTTGAACAACATCATTATGTTGGTGATAAAAAAAAAAAAAAAAAAAAAAAGGTTTAAAATGATAAAGTAAGGAACAGAAAACTAAAAACTTACCCAAGCATATCTTACGGATGGATACCCCACCCCAAATCCATGTCGATAATCTGAAAATATACATTAATAACTGTGTTAAAATCTTTATCCATTGTAGAATCTAATTTATTTATTGCTAATCAAACTTTAATTTGGCATTTACATTGAGTAATTATCTACTTATAATATACTCACATAGTAACTTATCGTCTTTGTCAAGTGCTGCATAATATCCACAACAAGGTATTTCAGATCTATTTCTAGTGACTGGCAAAATTAATGATGGCAGTTGCAGAACAAGTACCTTTTTATCAGGTACCCTGTTCGTAACATTCTTTAAATAATCATACGTCATGACATTTCCGAGAATGTCTTCAAAGTAAAAATAATTCGTGTTTATATCAAAGCCAATTGGTTCAACAAGAGCAGCAGAAAGTCCTAAATTTGATTAAAAAATAGAAAATAATAATAAAAAATTATTACAACTTGCACAAACCATTCAAAACTAATTTTGTTAATATAAAGTTTAATAATGCTCTTTAAAAAAACTTTTTATGCAGCAATAATTATTATATTTTAAAAAATTCACAATTGTTGCTGTAATGATAATATGTTAATGTAATATTATAAAAATAAGGATACTCAAAAATATTAATGTAAAATATAAAAATATTGTTACAAACCAAAGAAAAATATGAAAAATATGATCAGAATAAAGTACTTGTAAACGTTGTTATCCCTTCAAGACTCAGAAATCCACAAAGATTTTGTGTTCTAGACAAAAAAATTTTCTTTAACCATAACTATCGTCACTTAAAAAAGCGAAAAAAAACTATTACCTGTAATCATAAAATCAATTACCGTATGCAACCGCAAATTTCGTAAAAAAATCGTTTTTTGACAAAAACGAATGTAGAATGAAAATTTGATATGGTTTCTTAAGATATGAATGTACTCATTGTGACCTTTATGACCAGATTTGATAAAGACTGGAAGTATTTCGAGACCATCAAAAGAAATCAGACCAAACGTCATAACTGAAACCAGATGTTTGGTCTTGAATTTATACTTTAAATGCTGCTCTGGGACTGGACTGGTTGATAACTAATAAAAATGATTGGTTCTGCTATTTGAGATAGAATCAACAGAAAACAATTTCTCATCTGAGAAGAGGATAGTCAATGGTTTCTTCTTCAATAGGCTCAGAAGTTTCTTTGATCTTTCAAACCTTTTTGAAAGATCAAAGAAACTTCTAACTTTACCTTAAGATCCCTTCTGACCACATTTCTGATGGTGTGCTTACTGATAGATAGCACATAAGATGATATCAAACAATAAAAAAAAGAATCTGGTTTAGTTAAATACAGTAGCATCCAAAAAGATGAGATCAAATTCTTTTTTATTATTATTTTTTTTTTTTTATATTTTTATTACTTTTTATTATTATTATTTTTTTTATATTTATATTATTTTTTTATTTGATAACTTTGAAATTTTGTGATAAAGTAAATGAAAATTTATGGTTGGTATTCATTAACTCTTTCTTATTTGAATTGCTTTATTATTATATTAGAACTTAATACCATTTTATAGTATTTCACAACCTTTAAAAAGTTGTTGTTCTCAGTGATCCCAAAGATATTAAGTCTGATTAGGATCTGGACTATATGATGGTCACTCCAAGACATGCATACTCTTTGATTTTTTTTGCAATGTGTTTTGGGTCATAACTTTGCTAATAGATCAATCTGAGAGGCATTTTATGCTCAGCATGTGTAATATTGGTAAGAATTTTTTGACATTTTATTCCAATAATCAATTTGCCCTATGACTGCCGATGGAGAAACAATATAAAAGGTATTTTAAAAATAATTTCAATCAATGCTAATTCAAAAACCCTCTGCGCAAACATATTACTTTGAGAAGCTAAAGTTTGTGTACAGATAGAAAAACCTTGCTTTTCAAAAGGAACAACCTTTATAAACTAAATTGTAAGGAAAAAATTACCATGTTTACATTAGGCTGATAACACTTTACAAATTACATGGAAAGACCTACATAATTTGGGCTAGAGTTATTGCTTGTAGAATTCTAAATTTTCAGTTATAGGCTTTCAAAGCTTGCATGACAGAAGCAACAATAGGTTAAACACTAAATTATTTATTAAAATAACAAACAAAAGGGGAACAAAGTTTATTACAGTGTCTTAAAAATTTGGCTGTTCAGGACATTCCTTTGAAGAAAATTTTCAACTTTCCCAAGTGACCTTTCACACACTTCATTTGTGAAATTGATGTCTAAAGGACAATCATTCCAAATATTAGTATCTTTCCAAACACTTGAGGTAGTTATCAGTTAATCACAATTTTAACTTTATTATATTGTCAGTGTTTCTTCTACAAGAAAACCATGGTTTGGCCCAGTAATCTATTATAAAATTGCACAGCTCTAATACTGATTCATTTTTTGACTGGGTCAAAAGTATACAACAGATTACTCTTGAATTCCATAGTGCATTACAAATAGGTCCTGGTTTGGAAAAACCAATCGCAGGTTAACTTGATGTGTCTCAATAAGACTTGTATCTTTTGCATATCAAATCCAACTGCACATAATCATTCCTGCTATATTAACTATTTTTAATAACAGGTCCGTTATGCATATATTGTTCAATTAAACCATGGTAGTAACTAAAATTTTGAATAAAACCTATTACTAATTAATTCAAAGAATATTGGCAAATCTTTTGATGTCCTTTAAAGATGATGCTTGTTAAATTGTTTTTAGACAATACAATAAAAATAAGAAAGAAATGGTTTTTGGCAATGCACCTTCCAAAAAATTCTGCAGATGTTAAGTATTTTTCATTTCCGCAATTAATTCTGTACATCTCATGCAACTTCTTAATCCATTTAGTAGACAGTTTACTCTGAGTGACTTTTGGGAGGCTTTATGATGTAGTTTGTACTTAATTTGATGAATACATACACCATCTTTGTAAAAATCAGTAACATTAGAAACCCCAGGTTTTGGCAATTCCATATTTTGTCATTTTGATCCTTGCAGTTTCCATTAAGTATTTTTAAAATTTTATGAAACACAATACGAAAAAAAGAATGCTATAAAAATAAATAAGTGGTACACAAAAAAAATTAACAGTAATTCTTCTAGATAAAAATCAAATGTGATTAAAACGAATAGATGGTAATCATCATACTGCATCAAGAAAATGTTCTTTTTCCTCTAAAGGAAAAGTCTTCCTTTTAGAATTTATTTAACTAAGAGGTTTTCTGGCAATCTCTATCCACAAGAGCAATTTGTTTGATTTGGTTTGCAAAGTTTAAGTATTATACATTTACAATTGTAGAAAATTAAATTAATTTTTTTAATTGTCACATTTAGCATAATAAAGAAAATTAAGTTAACTCTTTTGTTTGCATATGATGTGTGTTTTGAATTTCAACAAAAATTATTAATGAGAAGAAAAATTATAAAGCAATAATAACGTAAGATAAAAACCTATCCTCTGCCCAATGGCATATCAAAATTGTATTGTTGAGAGGAAGCAAAGATATTTTATCTGCAGCAAACCTTCTATTTCTGCCTAAATATTAAAAAAAATCTATTTTAAATTCTCTATCAATATTATGTATGCATGCATGCATGCATGTATATATGTATGTATGTATGTATGTATGTATGTATGTATGTATGTATGTATGTATGTATGTATGTATGCATGTATGTATGTGTTTAAATAAATATATAAATATATAAATATGTATATATAAATATATAAATATATAAATATATAAATAAATATATATATAAATATATAAATAAATAAATATATATATATATATATATATATATATATATATATATATATATATATATATATATATATATATATATATATATATATATATATATATATATAGGAAGAGAGACAGAGACAGAGAAATTTTAAAAGAACATAATTTTGGTATTAGTGGCAAATTAATTAAATAAAAAAAGTCATTCAAATCAGATGATACTTAGGGGTGACTCTTGAACTCTAAAGTTTGATAAAACTTTGGTACATCATACATTAGAAAATAATTTAAAGGTTTCATAACAACTTATTATTTGAATATGTTGTTTAATACTTATATAATAGAATATCAAATTGTAAATGTTCAAGTTAGAAGATTAAGACATGTCTGATAATGTTAATTGTTAATCTACCTTAATTTTATCTCATTTTGATAACAGTCTATTTATTATAGTCAAGAAATTGTCATCATTGGATAAAGACAACTTGATGGAGAAACTGCCATTGCTCCTCTTTGGTTGTTAACTTTTTGTTAAACTTCTTTGGGTCACTTTGGAAGTTTCTCAGAAATCTACCATAAACAGATACAGTCGACTCTCGATATCTCGAACAGTAAGGGGACCGGAAAAAAAGTTTGAGATATTGAGAGTTCGAGATATCAAGAAAAGGGTTGAAAATAAATAAAATTGCCAGACTTTCATTAAAACAAGTTATTTTTCTGACAAAAATCATTAACAACAAAAACTACAACTTTTGGAAAAAATCTGTTATCTGATATTGCTTTAAATTATCCATCTTTTCCATCTTCATTAAATCCTCAAGTTTTAGTGCTAGGGATTGTATTTCATTTCCGTATTTTGAGCTGTATAGCGAAGCATTTTGAATTGTTTCAAAAGCAATTTCTAATTGAATATCAGATGGGCGTGGCGGGGCTTCGACGTCAATAGCTTTGTCAACGCTATCTTCAACTTCATTATCATCGTTTTCAAAATTAAGGTCTAAAATCTGAGCAATGATTTCAGCATCTGTAGCAAGTGAGCCAGTGGTTACTACATCGCAATCTAAACCAATGTAAGATTCCGCTGAGAGATCTTCTTGGACGGCACGAGGATCTAACTCTCGCAAACGGTTAAGTTCTTCTGTCAAAAATTTAAAAGAATGATCATCATCAGCTTCTTCAATACTCTTGTTTGTTTTGCTGATACCAGCTTTTTTAAAGCAGTTGATGACAGTCTCCTTTGACACAGCATTCCACGATGAAACAAGATCTTTCATTGCTTGAAGTATAGAAATTTTTGGCATGGGTTCGTTATTATCGACAGCCTTGATACACAAACGCACAATTTTGTGACGATAATGAGCTTTAAGACTTCGTATTACGCCTTGATCCATGGGCTGAAGGACAGATGTGGTGTTAGGGGGGAAAAATATTAGGTTGATGTTGCTTAGCCCTTCAATGTGTGGGTGGGCAGAACAGTTATCCACCAGGAGTGCTACTTTCCTGTCTTGAGCACGAAAAAATGAGTCAAGTTTCATTACCCATTCTGTAAAAAGGTCTCCGGTCATCCAACTTTTTAGCTGATTTTTATATGTGCAAGGAAGTTGTTTAATGTGCTTAAAACACCGTGGGTTTTTAGATTTTCCAATAACAAACATAGGTAATTTTTCTCCCGTTGCACTCCCTGCTGCTATGCCTGTTAGTCTGACTTTACTATTTTTTCCCCCAAAACATTTTTCTCATGATAAATGGTATGTTTTGTTTGGTAGGCACTGGTAAAATAGTCCAAACTCATCAGCATTGAAAATGTTTTCAAGCTTGTAATTCAAAAGCAATGTTGGAAGTGTAGTTTCATTCCACGAAGCAGTCATATTATTCGTCACGGCGGCACTTTCGCCTGAGATTATTTTAAAGCTGATGCCATTCCTAAAAATAGGAACAGAATAATTGAATTTTAATTACACGTTTAAAAAACTAAATAAATTAAATATAAACAGATACATGTTATTTGTTTATATTAAAATTGAACAAGATTTGACAAAATTTAACTGACCTTTCTTTCCAATTATGAAACCAACAATCAGATGCTTTAAAATCCAACTCTCCTAATGCTTCTGCAAATTTTAGTGCCTTTTCTTTTAGTATGGTACCATCAATTGGTACTTGTTGACTTCTTTTTGCAACGAACCACGTGTATATGGCCTTGTCTACATTTTTGAAATTACTACTACGAAGTTTCTTCCATTTAGATTTTGTGCCATTTTTTTCCAGTGAGGTTAATAACTTGGTTTTATTTTTAATCCAGGTTGATAATGTGTTCTTTGGGACTCCATACTTTTTGGCAACCTCTTTGTTAGACATCCCAGTCTCTAGGTCTTTTAATGCCTTGCATTTTTCTATTATAGATTTGTTTGTGAGTTTTCATTTAACGAGCGGCATGTTGCTGCGTTTGACAAAAAGAATAAATTATATATTAAAGGAAAACTTTTCAGAAATTTGATTCTTAAAAAAAATCGAATTTAAAAATCAAATTAAAAAATTTTTTTTTTCGAAAATTGGAATTTAAAAAAATTAAATTTTATTAAAACATTTTTGAAAAAAAAAATGTTGAAAAGTTCGAGATAACGAGAGAAAATTGCCCTGTGGACCGAAAATATTGTTCGAGATACCAAAAAGTTCGAGATAATAAGGTTCGAGATATCGAGAGGATTTTAGCCTAAACTAGTACATTATGTCCATGGGACCGCTAAAAAAGTTCGAGATACCAAGTATTCGAGATATCGAGAGTCGACTGTAACAAGCTTTTTGCTGCTGTGGAAATGATTGCTTGTGAGTATCTCATGAGTTCAGTCATAAGCCTGAAGTTACTTAGAAGTGCTTCAACTGCAATTGGGGGTACTAATCCAGGCCTTCAGGTGGATGAGAAGAGCAAAAGTTCTCAGATCACAAATTCCTTTTCTTTTCTGATTTAGTCATTGTCACTTGGTCACAGAATAGTTTAGTCTCTATTGCAATCCATATATGGCAGATACCATATCTGGCACTTGGAAACAGACATCTCATATAGAATTTTCCACAAGAAACATAACAGATAATTATAGAAGCTTATGATCTTCATTTGGTTGCTTTACTTCTAAGTAGACTTGAACAAACTAAATGATATTGTCTTGAGATGATACCAAGGCTTCCATTTAATTTTCAACTAGCTTCTGTTAAAATTGGTTGAAAGTACTTGCATTTAATGTACTACTAGTACTCCCAAAATTGTTTAGAGGGAAAACTTCAGGTCCACATGTTGCCTCAAATAGATTGTTGAATTTTTCAATAAATTTGACTTATTTGCTTTGTGAGTTATAGCCTTGACTTTTCTTAGTGAAAAAGAGGCAATATCACTTTGTTAAATGTAATCTACCATCACAAAATTTTGAGTACTGACAATAAAAAATAAAATACACATAATACACTTCATCTAAAGAAAATTTAAATAGAAGAAAATGATGTAAAAAATAACATCTGCTTTTGTTTTGTTTTCGCATTACACTTCTAGTTTTGATGACCACTGCTAAGCATTATCTAATTTGCATATGCTTATATATATATATACATATATGTAAATATATATACAGGGTATAGCCAAAAGATGTATGCATACTTTTAATAATTGAAAATAAGGTGTTTATCTTTTAACATGTAAAATAATTTACAGACATTACTCTATCATTTTGTCACTATCTCAAACTGATGTACATTCTGTTGCAGAAACCACTGGTAAGCAATAGAATAGCACACATCATGAAACAATTCCCATAGTATTTGTGTGTATTCATGATCAATGGCTGCTCTTAATTAGTGAATTGTTGTAGGTTTTCTTGTATACACTTTGTCTTTTAGATATCTCTACAAAAGGAAGTCTAGTGTGAGATCTGGTGAGCATGAAAGGTTTTCAACAAAACCCCTGTCTAATCCACATATTATGGCAAAATTGAACTATTTAAATCAAATTTGGCCTTGTCACTCCACACAATCCTTGTGGGAAAGCATGCATTTTTGTTACATCAATCCGAAAACTACTCACAAAATGTATCCTTCTATCTGGATCATTGTTATTTACAGCATACACTAATCTTGGAATGTAACTTTTCTATTTACAGCATTTCATAATGCTATGAATAAATTTGTTTTAAATAATAATAAACACCTGATTTTCAATTTTTTAAAGTATGCATGCATCTTTTTGGGACAATCTATATATAAATGAAATCTTTTATATTAGAATATACCTCGCTGTTGAGTTGTTAAATAATCTCTTGTACGAACAAAGTTGTTTTGTATTTTGGAGAGTTGTGAGCTGTCTTTTTGATAGATAGTAGCAGAGAACTCTTCATAAAACGAATCAAACTTTTGATAATTTGTAAACTGAGATACAAATGAGACAACGAACTTGATAATTGTACCACAACCTAACTTTGGCACCTGTAAAAACCATATTATTGCTTCTTTAACTTCACCAACAAAAATAGAGAAACTTAACTTTAACTTTTGTAAATATCTTTTCAATTGGTTTATAGATAAATATATATCAATATGAAAATAATACCAATATTTTGAATATAATACTCCAATAAACCACATAAACTAGAAGTAAATTAGAAGGGTTCAAAAGAGTGGTCTCAATTTGCACAATGAGTTAACTTATATATTAAATTCAAAATTTTTAAATAAAACTTTATAAAATCAAAACTAAAAGGGAGTCATTATTTGTGGTTTATACATATATCTTAGGGTGTCCCAAAATAAACCTAATATCCAATTCATAACAATAAACAGGAAAACAATAAACAGATTAACATTTTTCTAATAAATTTTTAGGGGACCATTTAGTTGTGCTGCTTTTGTTATTTTACTATATCTGTACACTTATATTTAGCAGGTGTGAGAAATATCTTTGGAGTGCTACATATTACTTCAAAAGCCTGCTGTATCAATATTGAAAAATATTGTAGTTAGCAAAATGATTATTAGTTTAATATTATCTATAATGCTATTTAGCTGACAATTAAATTTTAAATGATAATCATCAAGAAACTTTAACTTAAAAACTATTGATGTTAATTTATCTTATTTAAGTAATTTAATGTCAACAAAAATATAACTTTATTTAAGTTATATAAAATGTTCAATTCAAACAAGAATATACATTAAGTATACATTACAGCATATTACATATTTTAAGAATGTATATCCAATTAACAACTATCCCTCGAACATTAAGTATTTAAAACTAAAACAATTATTAAAACATCTTTTTTAAATGTTTTTTTAATGTTGGAATAAAAAAAAAATTGTGTGAAATATGAGACAATAAAAGAATTTAAGACATAATCAAAAAAAAAAAAAAAAAAAGCAACACAGACAAATGACAACTAAAACTGTTTGAACTGTTTGAACTGTTTGTATTCTTGAATTATAAACCATTATTGAAATAGTTATAAGTTTTGTTTGTTATTGTTCTTAATCTAACACTTTATCTTAAATTTTATTTTTATGATTAAATTCAATTAATCACCTGAATTTGATATTAGCATTATATTTTCAAAATACACTAATTCAAACAATTTTTAAAGCTATTTTTTTTTTTTACATACTACTAAACTAGTTAAAACCAAAATAAAATACATCCATAAAAGTTAAATATATAAGCACTCATGAAACAATGAGGGAGAGAGGAAAGAGAAAACAAAACATGTCTATAAGAAAAATACTTTTTAAGTATTTCATCTACTTGTTTCCATAAAATGATTTCAAACATGAAAAAAATTGTTAAAAATCTTACATAAAGTTTGATTAGTTTCTGCTCCACAATGATTTCATAACTCATACTACTCACTAATCCTTCAAACAAAACATCCGTTTCGAAAAATGTCATCAATCTGTCATCAAAATACAATTTGTACCACAAGTCTTCTGAGTCTGCTGTTGCATCCCATTGGTCATTCATTAATGTTATTACAACATCTCTACTCCTATATTAATATAATACAAAAATTTTTTTCATAACAATATGAAATAGTTGTGTTAACATAAAAAACCTTAAAACAATCTTTCACAACCATTTTAAATTTATCTACCATTCTGATTTAATATTTCTTCATCTACCATTCTTATAAAAAATTCTCTTAGCTTAATTGAAAAACTTACAACAATTCTGCAAAGCATTAGGTCTAATATATAGATTAAGTCTTTGCAGAATTGTTTTAAGTTTTTCAACTGCAAAGCATTAGATGTTTTAACACTATTCTAGATACTAGAATGAATACCATTTTAGAAAAAGAAGGAAACAGAATTCACGAAAATACAAAAGAAAATCATATGGAGACTTGCAGTATAAATGTTAAGGAAAATTTTAGAAGAAAATTATGCGGAGAGTTATAGAGAACAAATTGTAAGAAAAAAAATATAAAGTAAGAAAAATATTAGGTGTTATGTTAAGAAGTTTATGTTATATTAAAAAGTTTAAAAACTTTGTATTTTCTTGAAGTTCTAAAACTTCCGATAAATTTATTGACCATAATTTGACATGCTTAGAATATAAAACATACTTTAAAAGTGCTGAGACAAATAACAAACAACAATAACTGGACTACTTCACCATCGTTCACATACTACTACTCAATAAGAGAAAACAAATCCTTCCTCCATATAAGTATTCCTCCATATTAGTATTCCCATTCCAATGATTTTCATAGAATTTTTCATAGTTTACTATCAGTTTTTATTGTACCAGCATAATACTTAAATTGCCCACTAGTTTAACAAATCTAACAGAGGATTTGTTAAGTAAAAAATAACATGTTAACAATAAATTATAAAATTTTGCTATTTTAGTTGTGAAAATGAAAATGAATAAATCAAAGAAATAATTATAATAACTAAAACTTAGCAATAACTTTAGTAAGAAAAAACTTGCTTGTTTAATTTACAAAACTATTATATTCATGGTATATTGAGGTTGCTTTAGTTTCATCACATTATGTTATATTGCATCAGAAATATTTCAGAAACTACAATCTGATAATATAAATACAGAAATCAAACAAAAAGAAGTTAACAAAAACACTACTTTTTTCCAACTCTTAAAAATATTTATTTCTTACCAATTAAAATATATATTTAATAAGAATTTCTAAAAAAATATTTAAATCTCCATAGAAATATTTTTTTTTTACCAATCTCCATAAAGAGCATAATAAATGTCAGCATAACTAATCCTTTCATTTCGTGAAACTTTGAATGGTTTAAGATATACAGTCAATTTTGAATCAAGAGGAACAGTGCGAGTATATGATATTGCAAACTGAGTGGTTTCATTGACACTACCAATCTAGTAATAACAGTTGTTACAACATACATGCTCACGTCTATTTACAAATATTTTTATTTAAAGAAAAGAAATCTGGCAAATTACCCTAAATAAATAACTCTTGTTAAAAAGAAAATTTGACTCAAAATAGCCTCTGGAATCTTGTGAAACCCCAACATAAGCTCCATCATATTTTAACAAAGTGTTGTCTGGAGCTATCATTAATATTGCAGTTGACAGGTTAGAATTGAGATCCATGTTTATGGTTTGCATGACAAACATCTCATCCTCAGATTTAACAAAGTTAAAAGTTAGTAAAGTGTTGGTGCCATAACTTCCACATTCATATTCTGATTGGTTTAATGAAAAGGGAACTCCTAGAAAAAAAAAGTTTGTATCTTTATTTAACAACTATAATTATAACAGATTTTGTAATTACAGTTTTAAAAAATATAATAACATAAATATTCATATAGCTATAATAAATATAAAAAAAAAAAAAAAAAAAAAAGGAATTAAGAAATAAACTTAGAGTCTATATCAAAATAATCCTACTTGGCATATATGTGTAAAAAGTATTATAGCCAACGATTTTGTTGTGCATTGCATTAAGACAAGTGCAGATACCATTCTGATACTGAGCTGCAAAAGCATCATTAAAACTGCTCAAACAGAATTTACAACATTGCTCAATTGTACTTTGCGAAACAGATTTTATGGAACCTAAATAATCTGCTTGAAAATTTTCTTCCCATTGACATCCTAAATCATAAAGAAGTACAATAAACTCCCGGTTATTCAAAACTCCTAGGGGAGTAAGAATGATTGATTCTGATAGAGAATTTTATGCTGATTCAGAAAAATATAAAAACATAGACCTGAAAATCAAGGGAAAGTGCTCTAATTCGAAGTCAAAGTTGTAAAAAATCTCACTAAAAACCCTAATATTCGCCATTTTTTTCAAAACACTTTCATTTTTAACGAACATTAATTACCGTTACATTGCGCAATAAACAGACCTGGTTTCCATCAGCCTTTGCATTATGGTTTTAAAGTATTATAACGAAAGTGTTATAACGAAATGAAATTAATGGAAGATTTCAAATAAAGGTTGAACGTAGAATTTGAGAATGTAGATAAACTGATGAATAATTATCGTTGTGTCGTATGCTGGTTTTTTTTTATTAAAAAAAACGGTTTGAAGGTTACTATTTCTAAATTTTACATGTGATAAAACAACAATGATCTAAGTTTAAAAAGTTCTTCTTTTAAGAAAAAAAACTGTTGAATTCTTTTTAAAATATTATTACAAAAGTACATTACGTGCATTATAGTTTATTCTCGACTTTTTTAATGTAAAAACCATACAGTATTGCTTTTGTCAGCAAAAAGATCATTAACTTATTATTTTCAAAATGGCGAATATTAGGGTTTTTAGTTGGATTTTTTACAACATTGACTATGAATTTGAGCACTTTCCGTTGATTTTCAGGTCTATGTTTTTATATTTTTCCGAATCAACATAAAATTCTCTATCAGAATCAATCATAAAAGAAGGGGGGGGGGGGGGAGAAACTGCAGTAGCGCCGATTTTTTGTTTCTAAAGAGTGTTTGCCAGACACCTTTAATACGAGGCTAAGTAATAGTCGGATTTGGACGCCATTATTGTCAAAAAAAGGCAAGTATTCAAGTAACTCGATTGTACATGCAATCTCTGATTATTTTGGCTTTTCGGGAGGCAAATCGTTCAACTCTTCATCTATCTCCTCTTCTACCTCAGCACAATCATTGATTAAAATGTAAGAAGTTTTCAAACAGTGATAGCAATTGTTTCACTTGAACAAATCTCAAAATCTATGTTTACGTAATCGTCAACAGCAAAGTCTTCATTTACTAAACCATGTGATCTAAGCTCGTTGAAGTTCTCTTCAAGCAAATTGTAAGGATCATGTTGAGCATTTATAGTTGCAACCTGTATTTCCTGAGAGATGCCTGCTTTTTTAAAACAGTTCTTTATAGTGTTTGTTGATTCAGCGTCCCATGACCTGACCAACATGCTCATAGCTTTAAGAACGTTGTTTTTTGGGGTCGTTTTACCAGCATCGATGTATTTGATCTGACGCCTCCCAATATCCGTGTGATAAAAAGCCTTCAATGCCCGTATGATTTTCTGGTCAATTTGTTGAGTTTTGGAGGTTGTGTTGGGTGGTAAAAATACTAATTCAATTGCTTTGAGGTTGTCAACATTAGGATGAGCTGTACAGCTATCTATGACTAGAGCAATTTTCCTATCTTCAGCATTGAACTTTGCGTCAAGTCTTCTTACATAATCAGTAAAGATTATAGAGTCCATCCAGGATTTATTTTGGGACTTGTACTGACAAGGTAGGCTTTTGACACCTTTGAAACATCGTGGTTTTTCTGCTTTTCCAATTATCAACACAGGCAGCAATTTACCAACTCCATTTCCTGCTCCTAAGCCTTTACTAAATTTTCCTCCTGCACATTGTTAATCTTTTAGATGAAAGGTTTTCGGCGGAAGCTGTTGATAAAAAAACCAAACTCCTCTGCGTTGTAAATATCCCTCAATTCATACCTTGACAGGACCGTGGGGAAATGGGTCTGCTCCCAACTTGTTTTCATTTCCTTTGTGCACGATCTTTCTTTGCCATAAATAGTTTGAAAAACAACATTGTCTATTTTTCCGCCGATCTAGCCATCCTTCTGAAGCCTAAAAATCTAATATGTTGAGTTCTTTTACAAAATCTTAAGCTTTATCCCTAATGATTTGCCCACCAATTGGTGCATTTCGTTCACGTGCGTTCATAAACCGTTTATATACAGCTTTATCAACGGAATCATGCTCTCCAACACTTTATTATTGCCTCTTTGCTCCAAATTATTCTTCTTTATGGTTAATCCAGAAGGTTAAACTGTTTCACTAAACTTTTCGGCAACATTTTTTTTAGTAAGACCTTTTTCCAAATTTTTACGAGCAAGATATTTTTCTTTGATTGTCAAGACTTCTTTCGTGTAGACGCTATGTTGAAATTTCTACTGCACCACGTTGAAATATATTCGATTTTTTGTTATATAGTTTTTGTTATATAGTTTTGTTATATAATATTATTTTTTTTGTTATACATTATTTTATTTTTATAATGTTTTGGTTACTTTTTCAGCATTTTGATAACGTTCGATAAAGTTATATTTTGAAATGCAATGTAATGGTATTTTCAATCGAAGAAAAACTTCGAATAACTGAGAGGGTTTTTACAAGGGGAGCAAAAAATCACTTCGAGTAAAAAAAAATTTTGAATAACTGCAGGTTCGAATAACTGATGGATATTTGTGTGAGTTTGTTAAGAAAAATTTACGGGGAAGGAAAATTGCTTTGAATAAGCCGGAAATTCGAAAAGGTTTCAGTTCCAATAACCGTTTAATTGTTTATATCGCTATCCAACAATGTGTCCATCTGAATTTGTTTTAATAAGTTTTTAACATTTATTAATTCAATGAATATAGAATCGAGATCTTTACTTTTAACTAGGACCAAGTCAGTTCTAATTTTAAAGTTAAAATGAGACTTAACATATGAAGACTCCACGGGAAGAAACGGCAGGGTCACATTTTGAAAGTTTCGACTTTTTACACTTTCTAGCTTTACTAACCATAATAGCATATTTTATATTTGAATTCAAATCAAATAAATGATTTGATGCATATTTAAAGTTTTTCTAAATTTTCCTAAAACTTCGAAATTTATAAAGGTTTAAAAGTTTAATAATGGTTTATCTCAAAATGAAAAAATGTGACCCTGCCGTTTCTTCCCGTGGATTCTTCATATATCAAAGCACATCCTTTTTTAGATTTAGTTAGCGTGTGAACAGATATATCCGTCTAAATTAACATTAGTTATAGACACATCTTTACCATGCAGGTTAGATTCAATTATCCCAATAATATCAGGCATACTATTAAAAGATGCGAGTAGTATTTTTACATTGACAATATGATATGGTAGTGAAGATATGTTTATATGAACTGATTGTACCTAGGAACATCTACATACTTGCAGCTGATTGAAGTGTAAGAAGATGTCATTGAGGTCCCCAAAAAGGTTTTTCAAATTTGGGTTATCAGATAGATTTTTCACAATTAAATTTTAGTGACTTTTCTGCAAGTGTGGTAGATAACTCAAGATCAGAAATATTAGAGAAACGAAGAAATTTTTTTGCAAATATTAGGCAGTAACTGGTATTTAAAGTTTTAATTTTTTCATATGTTAGTTTGTCAACTCGATTACATTTTATGTGTATCCACTTGTCACATAGATCACATTGGATAACTGAGTGGTTTTTAGCTACCGCTTTAAGCCATATGCCACAAGGTTGTTTCACTATCATCATTAAAAGGTTACAATAAAAAGATGGTAAAAAAAGAAGAAAAAAAAAGAGTCTAAGAAGTGAAAAAATAAATGTGAGTTGCATAAAAAAGAAAACGAAGAAAAAAGTACATGTATAATATGTATATAAGTATATTATCTAAGAATGAAAATAGTATGTTAACTTTACTAATTATTGGTTTCTTATTATTTAAGTCTATATAAGAAAACATAATCTTAACTAATATAAAATCTTTAGATAAAAGCTTTTCATACATCTTTTTCATTCACAGCAACTGAACTTTTTCTTTATTTTTAACAGTTTTTTTTTTTTGTGTGTTTTCTTGTTTTACTTTCTTGTTTTGTCTTATTTTTAATGTGAAAATGGTATTGATATTTAATTTTTCTTCCCATTCTACTTTTTTAATTTTACAGGTCAACTTTATCTTTTAATTTTCAATATAAATATTTTTACTGGTCCTTTTTCAGATTTTTTTAAATTTTTAACCCTTTTTTTAACCAAAAATTCTTTTTGAAATACCTTATTTACTTTCTTTACTTTTTCGTTTATTTACCTTCGACCTTTTTTTTTACAATCTTTTTGGCTTAAACAATCTTCTACTTTTCAATTAAAACTTAACAAGCTTCTATCTAGTTTTTTCATTTTTCTTTACCGTTAAAAAAATACGTCCGCCATTTGCGAAGAAATTGCGAAGACAAATGCTTTAATTATTCTTAGTAATGAAATCTTTGAAAATATATTTATAACATTTGTTTTTTTAGTTAGCTTATTGCTAGAATTAACATTTATTAGGAATAACCATAAGAAAATTAATTAGAGAAAATGATATTTGCAACACCATATCTAAGTGGAAAAAGATAACAAAAGAAATGTGGGACATAAGAATAAATTCAAGGAGTTTATTGAATATTGAGGTGTATTGCTAAGTTGAATTTCTTGTTGAAGTCCAATTAACAACTTAAACTTAATATAGAGTATAAAAATATGATATGCTCACTCAAAACATGCGATTCGTTTCAATTGAATCATTAAAACATAAATTGACAGCCTGCTGATGGATGATTTGCAACCTTCACAAACACCTTTTGGGACATGAGCATCTTCAAAATCAATATTCTTTTTCAAAACTTTCAATGCCCTTTTCTTAACAAATTCATTTGAACTAATTCTCGTTGAACCTTTTTAAAACAAATAAAGCAGACAACTTTTCAGTTTTCTTCATGGCTTCTTGTTTGAGGCATTTTGATCAATAATACTTGTTGTTCAAAACTCATAACTATATACCTTAAATGTAAAGTACTCTTATTAAGCAGATTGGTTAGATATTTTCCCTAGTTCTTAAATACAAATATAACACAATCCAGATTGAATCCCCAGCACAATAAATTTAAGCATCGCATGTTGTAAAAAATCACTTTTCTGATTATTAATAGAGGACTTACCAAAATTATAATCTAAAATTTCAATTGAGTACGATTCAGTTTATTGCTATAAAATTGGATGGCAGACAAGAAGGAGATTGAGCCTTATCAAATATCCTATTTATGCGCTAAATGATGGAATAAAAAGTGCATAACATAATTTTGAACAAAAAAAATATTTTCTGGCAGGTTTTATTAATAAAGAAAAAGAAATGTTCAAAGCGTAACTTCTCTCGCTTCGAAATGTTCTCTCTTGATTGTTTTCCGTCATATGCCCGAAGGATATCGTCACTTTGGTGGCGGAACGAGGGAGAAGATAAAGAAAATTAGTCAACAAGCTTTATGAAAATTATATTGATTAAGTAATGGATAAATTTCTGTTCTTGTATTTTTTGTATTTTTTGTAAGCTAACAATAATGATGAACCGAATATCAATTTAATTGAGGCCCGGGTTACCTTCCACTATACTTTCTGGAATTTAGGGATTGCTGCAAATGAAGGGATATCCTTCGGTTGCCACACCACCTATAAAAATGATTTGGGCTTATTACTTTCTTTTTACTAAAAACATTTTTTTTTTGGTCTTGGTGTTGGTAAGAAAAAGTTTTCTTTCTTATTCAAAAAATGTTATAGTGTCTTTTTTTTTTTTTTCATTAGTAAAATTGGTGGGTCCCGACCCAGCGTTTAAAAATTCCTTTTAGATCTCCCCTCTCAATGGTAATGGTATTTTATATTTATTATCTAGCTAGATAACCGAAAATTAAATGAAAAAAACTATATCTTGTACATCACTAAAAACTCGTGTTTTTCGCTAAACAATACATAGGACTTAATCTTTGTTTTTAAAAAGTAAAAGCATAAACTTCATTTACGTTTACATAATTTCAGTCACAGAAAATTTGTAAAATCACTGCATACCTTCTACTGTTGCCTTGAGTAACATGCATAAACAAAAGTAAAGTTTCATTAAAACACCAAACAACTTTAGTTGCATTTTTTACATAGTTTGTTTCCGTCCTGTTTCTGTTATTATTCTCTAATACTTGTAAAAATTGAATGTTGATGAAAAAATTGATTGGTGTCATAACTACCAATACTACTTCAAAAGATGTACAAGTTTTACATTTGCGTCTGATTATAGCTCTCGATATAAATTTATTATAAAGCAATTGAAAAAATATTTCATTATTAAAACATTTTAAGTAATAAAGCAATGAACCAGAGAAGAAACCAGCAAAGTAGAAAATCTTTCACCGGCAGTTTTTTGTAAAGTTTATCTAAAAACGAATTACCTTGCCAAGCTTTTTTATTTACTTTTATCCAAAAATCTTTTTAAAACTTTCTTCGAAAGAATGTTTTTTAGAAAGAAATTTTCAAGTAGAAAGCTTAACTTGTCTTGCCGCTAAGTTTTTGCAACCTGAAAACGAAACTGCATTTCCCAATTTTATATTGCTTTGACATTAACGCTTGTTGATAGGGTTCTTTGGAGTACAGAAGTGACTTGAATTGCTCGGACAACTAAAGAACCTCTTAATGCTGAGCCAAAGAAGCATTATTAGGTTTGAATACGCTTTAAGTTAAAAAATTTACTAATCCTTTTATTGTATAAATTTACAGAAAAAACCTGATCTAAATTTTGGAGTAATCAAATGTTTTGTACATTTTTGGTTGGCCATAACTTTGGGCAGGTTGAATTCTTTTGGGAAAATTCTTTTGATTGACTTAATTTTAAAAAATTTCTATTCTAAAATCTGCAAAAATTGAAGTTATTGTTTTAGCTTAGTCCGATTTTCATTTTGCAATTTTATTGCATCATTTATAATTCACCAACTGTTTGTCATTTATTTTATTTAAAAATACTTTTCGACTAATATTTCGATTAAGCATCATTGATTATCCACAGTCAGATTGGGCATTTGCTCCGGGCCTACTGAAGTCAATAATATATAAAGCATGAAATATTTTCGCGAAAAATAAAATCATTATGTTCTTTGATATACTAAAAATGAACAGGGATCAAGTAAAAACATTGGGACAGATATTGAAGTATCAAATTGCAAAATTATTAATTCTTATTAACTGTTTTTTTTTCTATTTTTTTTTTTTCTTTTTCAACGTTTCTTATTTGGGGTTCGAACCTTCTAAAGTTTGAGTTAGAACCCCTTTTAAATCTCTAATTCTAAATAAAACATGGCGTTCAATTTTGAGCCCCTGATGAATTATATGCCCCTAATGGCCTTGTCTTAGTAATTCTGATATCTACCCCTTCATTGCTGTCTCTTCTTGTAGGATCTCTGAAGACTGTTTATTGATAAAATGCAAAAAGAAGAAATCAAATATAAAACTTTGTATAAAGACTGTTTATTGATACTAAATTGCAAAAAGAAGAAGTCAAATATAAAGCTTTGTATAAAAGAATTAGTTATTTATACCGGATGAATAACTAAGTCAATAAGTTTCGGCAAACACTTAGAAAAGGAAATAAGATGAAAGAGTCGGTCGAAAAAGATTTTTTGTTGGCGTTTGCTTAGCAGAAGAAATTAGTGTTACTAATACCACTTTAAGAGTATTATAGGACATATTTGAGAAAGGGATATTAGTAGTCATTAAAAATTATTAAAGAAGAAAAGAATGATCAGTAAATAAAAAAAGACTTAGATTAATCTTGCGTTATATGGACCCCTACATGTAAGTTTTTTATCTTATCATAAACCAATTCTAAAATTTTCACAAGAACATTTTAAGCAATATTTCATCTAAACAACATAGTATGTCAATCGTGACAAGGATTTGTGGTACCCTAGTTAAAATTAGAATTTGGAAACAGAATAAAAGTTTTAAAAATATTGAGCAATTATTTTTAAAATGCTAAAAGAATGAAAAGTTTTTCAAAAATATCTTTTTTACATCACAGCTGAAGTTTGGTGCTCCTTGTTAATTTCGCGATTTTTGAGGTACAAGTAGATTTTACAGTTTGGCCATCTGAAGTTAACTAAATAAGTACTATAATGATTCATATAACAATCGGCTTTTAGATTAAAAGCAATATCTAGGGTTAGGTAAAAAAAATTAAACTAAAATGGGCGGTATAAAAACGCTTTCTGTTTTTATTGGATTTGAAAAAACACTTTATTAAGATACATTTTGTTCAACGCGTTGCCAATGGAGCTAGTTAGTAATTTTCCCCATTTTTCTGATAACGTGAAAAGTTAATTTTTTGAATAACTTATCTTTAGGAGATTGGGCGTGCAGTTAAGAAAAACTGTATGATGGATCGAACAAATGATAATCAGAAGGAACAATGTCTGCTTCCGATGATTTTGAAGTTTTGCTTCCGTGATAATAGATAAGAGGATAAAAAAAGCAGTCAATCGACCAATTCTGGTATTATTGTTCAATTCTGCGATTACTGTTCAATTCTGAGATTATAGTTCAATTCTGTGATTATCGTTCAATTTGGTTGCTTTTTTTTATGTAATTTTTGTTAAAGATGGTTTAAAAGAAAGATTCAAACTGACATTTTTTTTAGGTTGCAACGTATTTAAATTTCTGAAAATTACCTCATGATTGTAAACGGAAAAGTAGAAAAGTTTTCTAAAATATTCGATTGAACCCTTTTAGTTAATTGCATTCTCCAACTCTGATTATGAGTTAAAAATCTAAGTTCCATTTTTTGGAAAGAATTAAATAATTAAAAACTTCCAGAATGAAATTTTTCAAAATTTGAATAATCAAATGCTGTTAAAAAGACAATGATATCCCATTAAAAATTTTTTGGGATCAGGAAAACTGTCTTTGAATAGCTAAATCAAGCTTAAAGTTCGATAAATTCTTATTTCATGAAGAAAAAAAAGAAGTTTTTTCTGAAATGAGAAATGATTACCTGAATTTAAAGTGCAAGTTGTTGAAAGGAAAGGATTAAGATCTGATGTGTTGGATATTGGTTTGTGCATAATGGAGCGTTCTCAGAAAAACCGTCAACAAGAACAAAATTGTTCAAATTGAATGTGTTATAATTAGCTTTGGCAGCGATGTCGCCTGCGAATTCTGTTTAAACATTATAAAATAGAATTTAGTGAATCATTAATTGCATATTAAGTTATTTTCATGATGCGTCTAAAGGATCTGAGAAACTTATGATCTCATGAGTTTTATTGATAGGTTTGAAGTCTTATTTAAATCGCTTTGAAGTCTCATTTAAATTTTTTTTATTAACATCTACGACATGTTTTGTGTTTTTTTATCCTATTAGTTCAATACATTCTTTGTTAGTGTCTCACTTAAGATTTTTTTTGTTGTGAATATATGTTAAAGCGTTCATTGTTTATATGCATAACTCCATTTTATGAGTTCATAATATCGATTAGTAGAAAATAAAACAAAATGACAGTGATGAGTTGCTACGTCGGGTTTTCGAATGCCGAGAGAACTATTTGGTTTTAATGAGTCAATCCAAGGACGTGCAACTCATTGTTTTACATCAAAGAAATCTATATAAAATTAAGGTAGGAACTTGGTTCTATTGCTGTTATCTTTAATAACTAAAAGGAAGTTGATGCGACTGGTTAGACGAGACCAAATATTTTCGACGAATCCGGCAGACTTTAGTATAATTTAATTTGTATTGTTTAAAACAAAAGATTTTAAACAATGCGCGACGAGCATGGTTCGCAAAAAAAAGCAATTTCGTTGGATGCCCATCTCTTATACCTCCATGGTCATGATGATTAATATTTCTGCGACAACTGAAAATCATCCAGAAATCTATCATGGATATTTTCACCCAGATCGGATTGGATGACAATGAAAGTCGATAACATTTTATAGATTTTGTCTAACATAGGAAGAGAGAAGTCAATTATAATTACTTTTTAAATATTTAACTTAAAAATGATGTTTTATTTAAGTCAAAGCATACAACTTTTTTTACTCAACAAAATAAATCCTTTGATCCGCTCTTCGTACACAACCCCCTGCTCTCCTCCTTATCGAAAATAAGTTAACACAATCAGAACAAAACAAAAGAAATATTTAATAAGCCTCTCTCAAAAAAAATTAAATTTCCCGAAAAGTTAAAGTTATAAACCTGAAAGAAGTTGGCTTTATTTAACTAAGACTGATATTTTATTTTTAAAACTTCAGTATTTCACTTAAAAAGGTTTTAATTTTTCAAGCTCCACCGTTTTATTCCTGATGTTTTAATAGGAATTAGTTTATACAAAGTACAAATATAATTGGTAATTCAATTGCGTTGTAACGCGAATCGCTAATTCTTTTTCATTACAAATATCAAGATAAAGATAAGAAATCTGCCTCTCTGAGAGCTCTTCTCCTGAGATACATAGAAGCATCTGTCAATGATGTAGAAGATCTTTTCTGATAATATTACGAACAATGTCTTTCACAGGTATTCCTATTCTCTATTTTATACTTTTCTTTCTTCCTTTTTTATCAGTTCAAATGCAAAGAGAAATTCGTTTTCAAATTTTAGTTTTTTTATTACTCATCATTTCATTTTTTTGATTTAAAGAAAAACGACAGAGAGTTTGGTAAACAGATGTTTCTTCAATGATCGCTAAAAACGGCATTATTAATTAAAATTTCTTAGCAGGAAAAGTGTTTAAACGCGTCTTTCAAAAAGATGGAAAATTGTAATGATCGAATATTTTTAAAAAACGAAAAAATGTTTTGATTGCATGTTTTTAACACGGAAAATTTGAAATCTAATATGGTGAGAACTTTTTATGAAATAGTAAATGTAAGTTGATAATTTGATTTAACATGAATCATTTTCCTGACCTTTTTTGTTTGTTTCACATTCAAAAGCATCTTCATATACACAACTGAATGACGCTGCTTGTTTTTTTGACACGTTTCAAAATGGCTTCTTTCTTTTTTTTTTTTTTACAACTTTACTCCCGTCAACAATTGTTTCATAAAATTAAATAACACTTTAAGGAGACAGTCGTTTTGCATACGATAATCGTGCAATACGCACGGATGGTTGCTGACTGTTTTTAAATATTTAAAATTTTTATTATTGGCAGAATACTTAAACCAATTAGGTTTTGTTTTTTGAATAAATGATTCTGTAGGTTTTTTGTTTGTTTGTTTAAAGTTCTCATAAAAATTAAAAATTGCTCCAGATCATTTATTGCAAAGCAGCTGGATATAAAATAATAAATTCAAAATATATATATATATAGTTCAGCAAGTTAAATATAATAGAATTAACAAATGGATATGAACCTCAGTGAACAAAGGAAAAAGGATGTAGGAAAATTTGATGCAACGACAATAGAAAATAGAGCAATAAAGGAATTTGGTATTTTAAACTAATGTTTATGCAACTTTTCTAATCCTCTAGTAATGTAAAAAATAAAACCAATAATAAAACCAAAAACCATTTCATATAAATCATCAAGGAAATTTGCATTTCGCGCTGTTTGTTCTCTGTTTTTTGGTTGTGACGTCAAAATTTTGTTGTTATTTCTGGTCCAAAGCTTATGTTGTGATTTCTTGTTTAGTAGCGGCATTCTTCATGATATAATGCTAAAGTTAGTTTCTTTAATAGGCTATTTGACAAGTTCTACAAAATTAGGGTTTTAATTCCTTATCTCATTTTTACTTGAAGATCTCAGAAACTGACAACTCTGATTTCATGGACAGTTATGAGGACGATATTGATGTAAAAGAAGCCATTCGGTGCACAATAAAAAACAAACACTCCTTCAGTTCAGACGGATTAGCAGAAAAAGAAGACTCAGAATTAGATGATCCAGAAGACTCTGATAAAGCGATTCCGAGAAGGCTTAGCAAAGTAAATGGTTAAAATTATTAAAGGTACAAGGAATCAGTTTTCTTTTAATGGCGGAAAAAATCAATTTACCTTTTCTAGAAAAACGCTTTAGAAGACGAAGAAACAATGGCGGCACGGAGAGAAAGAAACCGTCTCGCTGCCCAAAGATGTCGGCAAAGAAGAAGAGATAGAATTGAAAAACTTGAGAAGGTTTTTTTTTTCTTTTTTAAGTGTTAAAATTGTTCTGTAGGTATAATTGCTGTCATTTTCTTGGACAAATTATAGATTTTTTTAGGTATGTCAACGTCTTGAAAGTGACGGGAACAACCTAGAAAATGAGATTAGCGAGTTACAAAAAGAAATGGAAGATCTCCAGCAAGTTCTCACCAATCACAAATGCCAAGTTAAAGCTCGTTCTAAGCTCATGCATTCTAAAACTGGGAATAAAACTGATGTTTATATATCCGCTTTATAGTTGATTACGAAAAAAATTGTTGTTGAAGAAATACAACAACCTAAAACGATGTGCAATCCTGGAAATGATAGTGGTGGAATTCTGAAAATATTTTAAACTACGATTTTGTTAAAAAACACTCTAATAGTGTTTTTATAAATAAAAAAAAAACTTTTTACTTTTTTCGATAAATAGTAACTTGAATATATTATTTGCGTTGTCATGAAGGCAAATTTTTAAAATTGTATTTAGGACAGAGTTGTAAATTTGTAAATCTCTCATATTTATAAAGAACTTTTTTTAAATTTAAATTTTTGTCTCCAGAAGGAAAAAAATTTAAAACCTTATTACTCACGATGTTGATACTCAAATTAATTCTTGTAATGCGAGGCAAGAGTTATGTCTTTAATTAATCTCATTGGTTTATTCTCATCTTTTTTACCACTGGTAAATATTTATATGATAGTATAACGTGTAATTGTTGACTTAACAGATATTTTTTAAGGAGTGAAGAATGATTGACAGGAATAGTTGATTAAACGTTATCTGAGCTATTAAAATATCAGAAGGGTATTTACTAACACGAGCAATATTTAGTTAATTCAAAAAGCAATTTCAGAGAATGATAAAGGAGTTTTTTTGAAAGTTTCTGTGAAAATACGTTTGGACTTTCATTCAAAAAGGGTAGAGGGACTTCTTTGATCAATTCTTTTTAGCTGACTTGTGTTGAGTTTATAAGTTACAAATTTGTGTGAGCTCTGAATGGAACGTTGATTTCTGAAGGCACGTCAGCAATCTAGTAAAACTTGTCTTGGATGAAAATATTTTCTAAAAATACTAAAAGAAAAACTTGATTTAAAAATTGATTTTACATTATAGTAACTATAACATTCTTTATATTTATATATATATATAACATATTAACAATAACATTTTAGTTGTTAACTACTATTAACTTTTAAAAGTTTATAAAATTTAGTTATTAGCTACTGGTAACTACTATATATGTAACATTACAGTAACTATGATATCTCTGTTGTTAACTACTGGTAACTGCTATACATGTAACGTTATAGTAACCATAGGCGCCGAGTTCACTGGGGTAACAGGGGCAATGCCCCCCCCCCCCCCAGAAATTTATACTTATAAAATATAATCATGGATTATTACGGGGGCAAATAGATACTCTCGCCCTCATGATAATTCGTGATAATATATTATCAGTATAAATTTCCAGGGGGGCCACTGCCCCTGTTGCCCCGTGGACTCGGCGCCTATGATAGTAACTGTAACATGCTAGTTGTTAACTAATAAAATCTAATTTCGAATTTCGTGCATGTTTTCACTCCATGCAGCAATATAAAAATGAAACTTTATTTAACATTTCCTACCAAACTTGATCCTGATCTTGCTTAGGAATTTCTTTGGTATCAAAATTGACATTGACAACCAATTTTTTAAGGGGCCAATTGCATTAAAAATTTTCAGCCCGAACCGAACTTCAGCTTGGTTATCCGAGTTGGAATTTTGCACCACCCCGGCATTCAAACATGTTTAGAAAATTGCAATACATGTATATGATATGTATATAATATGTATATAATATGTATGTAATATGTATGTTATAAACGAACTGAGTTTCTCCCGGGGTACATATCCTTGCCCGTTTGATTTTAACTGAAGCCGGGTTTTCAACTCGATTTAAAAACAAAAACCAAGATGGCATCTCGGCTAGTTGATAAAACGAAAAGGAAGTATGTGAGGTAAAACGATGACAATTTTGATACTAAATTCATTAAGTTATAAATCCTAAATGCATAACAAAAAAGATTTTAATGCTGATAAACGAAAGCAGTATGAGGTTGTGAGGAAGGCTTTAGCTAGCATTTGCTCACATCAACCAATTTGTTTTGGTCCTGTTAAAGATTTTAAAAAATGCATTATCCGAACAAAACGAAATAGATCTAACTCTTAATACCCAATAAAAATTAAAGAAGTGCGTTTGAATTTTTTTTATCAGATAATGCATCAAATCTAAGGATGACAGTGGTAAATACTTCTGGAGTTTTATGACCAGCTTGTTCAGATTTGGAGAAGATCTACATCAACAGAACTTACAACCTTTGAAAATTTAATTTATATTATCAGTTATGAAATGTTTGTTGAGAAAGATGTATATTTTACAGTTAGAATGGAAGGTGATATATTAGATAAAATCATGAAAATATAAGTTTAAGTTCAAGTATTGCTTATAGTAATCATGAGGCTAATGTTTCTTCTATGTTAAAAACTTCAAAAACTTCAAAATTTGAAACATAAAAATAATAATAATTAAATCTGTTTTCAAAATTGACAAAAAAGCTACAACATATGGAGAGCCGGTTGAGTGCACCTCAATAAGATCATATGTTGATGAATGAAGCTCAAAAAGATACACAGTCTAAAAAGCATTTTTTCCATCTATGGAATGGATGTCAGAATATTTTTACAGGACGCCCAGGGTCTTACTAAATTATTCAAAGTAATGGTGCAGGGAATGAAAAATTATCAATAAACAATATAGGTATTTAAAAAGTAATAAATGTTGTACTTATATTTTTTTTTTTTATTATTTGCAAGTAATTTAATAGATGTATAATAATTCTAGTTTTGTATTTTCTATGTCTACCTGTTTTCATTTTAGCTAAATATTTATGAAGATTTTGTTTTCATTTTATAAAAGGTAATTTATTATACAATTACTTTTATTGATGTATCATTTCAGTGAAAGAATATTTTAAATTGTATTATCAAATTCTATGATGAATTCCTAGTGTAACTAAGATTCTTTTGTTTTGCTTGTAATATTTTTTAAAATTTTAACACAACTAAAGTATGTGTTAAAATTGTGCTAGCTCAATCCACACTAGAATTATGTCAAAGTTATTTGCAATAAACAAAGTTTTATATATTTTAATAAGAGTTTTTAAAAGAAAGTTTTAGTGATGAATGTGTATGAGAATTATCTTGAGTTTTGGAGAAACATTTCTGCAATAAACTTTGGGATTATCTAATATGTAAGTTCTTTAGGATTTTTTAAAGAATAAACAGTACCTGGATAATTTGTTCCCTTCCATTTATTAGTTAGCTATCTTTAAATTGTCTCTCTGCCTCCTCGTCATCGTTGTTTTTTTTAACAAAAGTTATGATTGACAAAACAGCCACAAACAATAATTGGAACTGTTTCTATTTTTACATCTACTATTTGTTTTAAAAATCTCCACCTTGCTTGTAACTTGCAAAAACCACATCCTATTTGGTTTTTTACAGTGTAGGATGTTGTTTTTTATTATAACTTCCTGATGGTTAGAACAGCTTTTTCATGCAAAAGTTAATACAGGTGTAAGCTGGGTCTGCAATCAAATAATTAGATATTAATTCATAACCAGCCAACTGTATAGATTTGATGGTTCATAACAGTACTGTTTTTTATCAATAGTTGAATTTACTAACACTTTTGCAAAATGAATTGACCTTTAGATTAAGCATTCAACTTCTATAAAATAGCTTTTACTATCACAAACTACTTGTACATTATACAAGGAAAATAGATTATGACACAAGTAATCTTGAAAATTTTCAATAGGTTGCTTTAGTTGAGTTTGAGTCCGATTAACACATTCAACTGCTTGTACTATGCAAAAATTCAACTTGAGCTCATTTTTGGGCTAGTACAAATATTTTGGACCAACAAAAATGTTAATTTTGGACCAACAATAATGTTAATCCTGGACCAGCAATAATGTTAATTTTGGACCAACAATAATGTTAGTATGCAAGTTTAAAGAAGCACTTTTTTGTCCTTTAAAAGTTTCTTTTTCAGGGAATTTCCGAAATGTCTAACCCAATCCTCTTTTCTCATCATAAATCAGTCATCCCCCTCTGCTACCCAATAGCTACTTGGTTTTCTCTAAAGAAATCTTTGTTTTAAAAGTCTTTTCTTTCGAAATAATTTTCTTATTTGTGTGTATATCAGAGAAATATTTCAATTTGCTTCAAACATCTTGTAAGCCAATACTAAACTGTTGAACTATTAACAGTATATTATCTTTGCTTTAGAGTTTTGTTCAAACTTCAGACTTTAGAGGTTTACAGGTCGGGCATAAATCTTAACTGGTCACCTTTTTTTCTCAAAATATACTTTTTCCGAAATATTTGTAAAATCCTGAATATCGAAATTATTTCTGCTTATCGAAACTATATAATATCTTAAATATAGTTACGATAACTTATCGTAACTAAAACTATAACTTAACGTATTGAAATGTCGTATCGTCTTAGTTTCGATACGGAACTTACATAAATGATTAGTTATTTTGCTAGTTTATTAAAATATAACTTGGTTTGTCAAAATTAATTTGGAAGCGTCTGGAGAATTTTGCTACAACTTTCATAACTTTTAAAATCTACTTTTGCAGAACTGGAAACATTGAGTCCAAAGTTGTTTTATGACGTAAAATTTTCCTTTGTTATGATTTCAAAAAATGCATCATAGAAAAATAATTGATTAGACTGATTAAAACTTGAAGTCTTTGATGAAATGTAAAAAAGCATTTGAGAAACGAAACTTTTACTATATGAAATTTACTCTGTGGACTTTGACTAGAAACATTCAACAAATTTCATTTTAGATAACTTGACGCACTTGTCAAATATATCGGCTTCGATTTTTGACTTTTATTGTCGGTCAATTCAACTAAATTATTTAAAAGGGAAGCGCCCGCATAAGTCCGGCGAATAACGAGTAATCGTCAACTCATCAGGTTATTAAATGCGGTTTAATGACTAAAGAAAGGATACGAATAATTGTTTTGTATCGTCACGCGGAACAATTTTTTAGGGGACATTACTGCTTTCTGTTAATGCAAAGATTAATCGCTTAACGTCATATTTAGCGTCGATAAATTGAATGATTTGTCTTTGATTGTAAAAAGTAGTACAAAGTTATAAGTTCGAACTAACTAAACAAATATTTTTTAGATAAGCATTTGGAATTTCACTTTGATTCTTACATTCATTTTAATAGCAAACATTCTTGGGTGAATTCATTTTAATAACTAACATTCTTGGGTGAATTCATTTTAGTAACTAACATTCTTGAGTGAATATTTAAAGTTATATTTAGCTTTAAGATTTAACTTTTTGTTTATATCTAAAAATATAAAGTATTATCTCAATAATTAACAAAAAACTAAATATAAATCAAAGTAAATTAGCATATTCTTCTATGAAATTTAAAAATATTGTCGGCATATAGAACGTAAACAGCTGGGAGTTGCACTAGATTTGAATCTCAAAAGCTTACATATCAAAAATAGTTTTAGGAACAATCAGAATTATCAGTTGCTAATAAGTAAGAGCATTTCTATGACATCATTTGTTTTCATCATTACGTAACCGCAATGGTTTTAATAATCCGTTATTTTATTATTATTTAAAAATCATATTTAGCGGCTGTTATAAAATTATTCTCGTTTTTAAGATCTTGACGAGTGCTATACTTTCTTATTATATGTGCTGCCTTATATTAATTTAGAAAACGTAATTATTTGGTGATCATTTTATAAAAGAATTGTGCGTTATTATTTGACGTTCCTTTTTTGGAAGAATTTTGTTGTGTTAAATTATTTTTTCTCCACATTATTATTAACAGGATTACACATAATAAAACCTAGGTTGTGAAGCGAAAATCATGTTCAAAGTAGTGCATGCTGGCGTCCTTGAGTTAATAATAGACAAAAACTGAGGCGCATGTATTAAAGTATTTGAATGGAAGAGTGTGAAGTGACTTTTGAGACCTTTTTAACATCCTTCAAAGCTCAGGTGTTTTAAGTAGATGAGCCAAATCATCAATTCTTTTATTTAAACAAAGCATTCGGGTCCAATCCACTAGCAATTCTATCTTTTTTTTTTAATTTTTAGCTTTTTTAAAAATTCATCGTACAACCTCTTATCATCTTATATCAAATAAATCAAAACAGGTGGAATGCGCGTCAAACGTTTCGAAAGCAGCTTGCATATCAGTTTTTAGAATCATTTGACAGAATTTCAAGCTAATTGTATTGATAATGAAGAAAACTTCTCTTAGCTCTCCAACAAGAACCCATTTACATATATCCATTACTGATTAAAGTTACTATTCTTTTGTATGTATTTTAACAATAAAACGATCGTTTAAAATTCTATCAATTGAAGATAAATCCGAAGCTTTTATTTTGTAACAGTAGGCTAGCAACTAATTTTGCACCAAAGAAAGTCTATTTTGCACCAAAGAAATTATATTCTACGTAAACGAGAGATTTGTGAGATTCTTTTCATCTAAGTATTGCGGTGAGAGTCTTGTGTTTTTAACGAAATAATAAACGCGTACATCCAGCTACGATCGGTTCATATCTTAGCAATAAATATGATAAGCGTTCCACAATAAATATTTCCGAGTTTTTCCTAAATAATGCTATGCGCAAAATCAATAAAAATAATGGATAAAGCATAGATAAAAAGAAACCGTTTATGTTTGGCGGTTTACATAAAATATAATACACGGGCCTTAAGTATAATTCAAACTTTCAAAGACATTTTACCGAATAAATTTAATATAGGTAACAATGAGCGGTTTACATAAGTAAACAGGAGTTAGTAGCTAACACATCTACAAGCTGCATATTCTGCATGAACATAAATATCATTACTTTTCTATATTTGAAATTTTCTTACACGAAACTTAAAAAAAATAATTCAAGCTCGATGTTAATTCCTTTACTTCTGAGCATATATTTTTGATTTGGATAAAAAATAAAAAAAGTGCTATGAAATAAAATATTAAATTATAACTTTTCATGTAAATACCTATTGCTTTTAAAATTTAATATTAAACCATTTTCTTTTTTCAATTGTTAAAATTAATTGGCTGGAGAAAAGTGCTACGGATAAATTCGACCTCTTTTCCAATTCGACCTCTTTTCCAATAAATAACCATGGAATGCTGATACTCATAATTCTTGTCTTGGTCTAATCTATTGGTTTCGTCAAAGTAATTACACTGCAGGAGGTGGAGAAGTTATCGCCAGACATGTTCATGTAATCAAAGCCATAGGACGCCTCACATACGTCATTTTTATAAAACCCCATAAATGTTTAGATACATTCTCTTATCTTGGAAAGATTTATAGTCTCTTATAAAAAGTGGCAGTATTTAAATATTGCTTACGGTCTTGTTAATCAATATTACAAATCGCCTATTAATTACTTTCACGAAACCTTGAAGGTAGAAGACGCCAGCGGTCGTCTGCTTTGAAACGTGTTTTAATAAAGGATTTAGATCAATAATGAACATTTAGGTGTTAGGAGAATTTACTTTATACGAGATTATTAAAGCTAGAATTGTATATAGTTTATCTGATGAAAATTTATTTTCTTGTAACATGTTACAGAAAACCGAAAACTAATTTATTTATAACTTGTCGTGAATATAAAAACCGACGTGTCTTGTGTTACCATATATAACGAAATAACAACATTGCTTGCATAGGACTGAACACAATAATCGCAAAGTTTTAAAAGAGGTTTCAGAGTGTTTGAGGCATAAACAGAATAATATAGTTTTTGAACATGGCAACTCGAAGAAAACGTCCTTGTCTTACAGAATGCTGTGGCTCAAAAAAACCAAGAATTTTGAATCCAGTACGTTCCTTACTCGATATTGCGGCTCAGTGCATCGCTGCTAACTTTCCGTATGAAGAAGTTGAACTCAAAATAGGTTGTATCCCCAACCCAGTTTTAAAGCGTATACTCTTCTACGCTTTCCCCCTAAAGGAGGCTAGTGTTGAACTGTATTCTTCAAACAAGCTTCATGCAAACACTACAGACCTATTAAAACAGCCGTTTCACACTGGTCTCAAGTTGCTAGAGACGGGTGCAGTCGAGGATGTCGTGCAAATAGGTAAGACCATTTACTGATATTTATATTTAGGATTTTATTTCAATAAAGATAGAATTTAGGTCATTTTTGCCTATCAATTCATGTACGTGCTCCGATTACCCCAATGTCCAAAAAAAGACGCACTTGTTTTAAATTTTCAAGATAATTTTTCATATATATTTTTTTCAATTGTTGCAATGAAATATAAATAAAATGTTTATTAAACGTTTTTATTTAAAATCAGTTCATCAATCAATCAAACGGTAAGTTTTTTATATTCCGATTTTCAGTGCGATATTAGTTATATTGGCGAGATATAATTAGTGATTATCGAGGTTGTATAATTAGTGATTATCGAGATTAAGATAACACCTAAAAGTAATTGTTTATTCGAATACAGCGTCGCCAGCATCATATTTATTGACGTTGAGTTCTTGCATGCGTCTTGTCTTAAAGGCGACGTTTTTTCAGCTGGATACCATTTCTCAGTTTTGTAAGAAGCTGAGATTTTTATTTGGAGTCAACTGCGCGAGGAAGAACGCTCTGCGTAGATTAGAGTTTTTAATACTGCGTAACTTTTTCTTTGGTGATCAATGCACAGTTTCTGTCTATGCGGTACAACTCGAAAACGGTTGCCGTAATTTGGTAGTGAAATTTTGCAACGATTTTATTTTTTTTGTTGTCGCTAGTTTTTTTCACAAATTTTGAGATTTTTAAATAAAAAACATTTTTCGAAGGTTCTCCTTAATGTTTGAAAGTATCTAGATCCCTTAGTGATCCCCACTGCGTTAATCGATTGAAATTTGGAACATAAAAATATTCAGAAAGTAAATAGCTACGCGTCTGAGTTAGATGCAAATATTTAAAACAGGCGCGATAGTGTTGAAATAATTACGTCACACATTGTTCAGAGTATGCGGTTTACCCTTGTTGTGAATGACGGCATTCCGACGAAGTAATTCTTTATGGGTTGTTTCTTTGTTGATCGCCTGGAAAGCCGGCGCGATGAGTATAAGAAAAGTCAATGGCTCTTTGTTTGTTTGTTTTTTTCTATTTTTTTATTATTTTTTTTTTTACTGATTAGTATGGATACAGAATAGCGCCTCGAAATACAAAAGCCGACAAACTTTAATTTTTAAGGCTATTCTTTGCATCCTTTGTTTCTATTTAAAAAAAACAAGCATAGAATTAAATGACGATACGAAGTATTTATCGTGATGCACGCGTTTTTTTGTTTGTTTAAACAAATCATTTTCAGCTATTTGCGGCGCTCTATTTCTTTTATAGTTTTATCTAATCAGAAACTTAGATGCGATGAGCAATGACTTAAGCAGCGTGTTGGCCATTATGAGCATAGGGAGATTAAGTTTTATGAGGAGTTTAATAATTTATTAGATTTACATTATTTAATAAAAAAAGTCTCCTAAACTTTAGGAGGATCTGTACTCAATAAATGAAAACCTACAACTTGAGATGAGAGTATTGTAGTGGACGCCTTTTTTAGATTCGTTTTTTAGCGGTTTTTTTTAAGGGAGGGAACTTTTGAGTGCTTATCTTATTTTTTTCCTCATAAATATTTAACAATGTGTTTGTCTTATTTAAAGTGACTACAACATAGTGCGAACTTCTTTTGGGTGAATGAATTTTTGTTTTTTCTATTGTATTGTATTAATTTTGTTAAAAAAAGCATTTTCGTTAAGTCATGTAGATATACACTTTTTAAAATCTCTATTTTATAATCATTGTTTGTTTAACAAAATACAGATGTATTTAGAACCGAAGAACAAGTTTCTTGCAGAAATAAATACAACTTATTTGAGGGTGGTTTTTTTTTAGTGATGCAAAAATCAAAAACATAAGTTCTAAAATAGTTCTTAAATAACGGAATACAGAAATAACTTGGTGCGAAACACAATTTCTATTTGAAGCTCTCTAATTTGAAGCTCTCTATTTGAAGATCTTGCTTGTTTTGAGATTTTCAATAACCCCTCGCTACAGGAGTTCCTCTATGCAGTCAAGCTGCGAGGCGTCTGTTTGTCGATAAAACGCCCTTTTTTAAAATATTTAACAAAGAATCAACGCCCCAAAACTTTATTTAATACTTTTTACAAAATATTTTATTTTTTATTTCAATGTAAACGACTATTGGTGTTTATCTCAAAAGAATTGCAAATTATCGGTTAGAAAAGAGTTTCTCTCATGAGGATTTATTTTTCAGGTTTTCATTTAAATGGAACTGTTCACGAGAGGGTCGGAATCTGCAGTAAACAAAAGACTTACACTTTTAAATGTTCTATAAACTTTGACCGCAACTGCATCACGAGCACTCAGTGTACTTGTAGCAAAAAGAACCTATTATGGTGTGCGCACATCGTGGCGCTCGCAATCTATCGAATACGTAACGCAGATTCTATACCAATAAACCCCCCTGTATCTGACTCTGTCGTACAACTAAAAAAGAAGGACTTGCAGAAACTCTTGTTAATGCTGATCTCCTCTCATAAAAACGATATCTTACCTTCTGTACAGAGTTTGTTGGATGAATTAAAAATTCCTGATTCAGAATTTAGCTTACTGCAAGGTCTCCCAGACCCAACAGCAGGTGGTAGCTGTGGAGAAGACATCATTTGGTTTATGGATCATGACAATATTAAAGAACAAATCAAGGTAGATATGGTTGAAGGTACCGCTGGAAGAAATGTAGTCGCTCACTTGAATAAGGTTTCCAAAATTTTCTTGTCAAAAATTATTTACTAATTTTTCTTTCGACAAAAGTTATTTATTGTGCAAGTATTTTAAGGTAAATTTGCGAGGTACTTCATATAAAAGTATGAATATTTTTAAATTTGAAATCTTTTTAGGTCCGCGAAATGCTTGCAGCTAAAGATAGCAATTATTTAAATTTGCTTACCGCAGTCACTGATGCCATATTGGCAGAAAGCATAAGCAAACCTCAAATTCAAGTTTGCCACCGGGTACAAAGAATATACGATGAACTGCAGTCACTCTGGTTCTGCGTATTTTTAAATCCTAATCTATTGAGTTCTACAAAAAACAAACTAAAAGTTTATTTAAATAAATACTTTGAGTCGAAATCTTGTCCGACTGAAAACTACGACGATAAACAATCAAAGAAATTGCTTCAGGCTGTAATAAACTGCGATCTGTTTACAGGTATGATTTTTTGTTCACAATCTTATAGGATTTAAGAAGCAATATTAAAACCTACTGATTAATCTAAAGAAAATTTTTCTATTTGTTTTCAAAATCGTTATGTGTTTCGTCGCTATGATTTTTTTAAATGACAGCTGCTGATGCTAAAAACTCGTTCGTTTTTAAATTTTATTAACTAAAATCTTATTGTTTCATTTTATAGATGACCTTTTTGTTTTGGCATCCATGGTCGAGAGTCTCAGATTGTGTGGATGCGAAGAACGAGCCTTAAACCTTAGCAAAAAAGCCGTTCAAATACAAAGGCGATTGGCAGGCACAAACTTTTTTGCATCAAACACAAACCCGATACAAACTTTTTATAATTGCTTAATTGAGAACCAGCTTGAGAGTGAAGCATACGAGTTAGCCATTATTTCGCTGTTCACCTCGTTCGATCTTCCTAAAGGCGAATATGCTCAAAGTCGTCTCACACATCGATGTGAAAAACTCATATCGCTGCTTGAAAAGCACGACCTAAAAAATAACACATTTAAAGTGATCTTAAAAAAATATTCAAACGAATTTTATAAACGCTTCTCTCGTCTTCCCGAAGCCAATTGCACAGGGTCAAATATTCTTCCAAACCACTGTTTTGCAAGATATATTTTCGAAAGTTTATCAAATAGCGATCTTAATCAAGCATTTCAGCTAGGCCTTTATTTTCTACCTTTAGACTTAAACAAACATTCTACAGAAAATGACGATGATGACATTTTAGCAGAGAATCTGACTTTTAACGGCACATCATGCCATGTTCTTTCTCACGTCGAACATCAGCAAGGGGAATTAGCGGCAAGTTTACTCAAAAACTGCCTGAAAAACCCGTCTTACCTAAAATTAACGCTAACTTCGATTCTCGAAGACGTAAGAAACCCTTCTCAATTGGTGCGTTTAGCTAAAATATGCAGGGGCACTGCATTTTCGGAGCAGAAAATCAACGGTGAAATGAATAATGCCAAAAATGACGAGCTCCTCGGAGCAGCATTCGAACTTAGCGTTCGTAGTGTTCGACTTGTTACAGATATAGATGAAAGGAAAATTTGCATTCGGTGGCTGGTCTCTTGCGCCGTTGAGACAGGGCGTCGCGCAATCGAGTTTATCATCAGAAACTGGAGCGATTTGTTTGAACCAAAGGAGATATGTAACGATGTTGGTCCGATGTTAACGTCACAGCCAGTATTTTTTCATTTAAATCTTACCTCATTAAACGATAAAGAAAAGCTTTTATGCGATATACGTACTATGGTGATTGAAGCTTGCATTAAAGATCCTGTTCCATGCACATTATTCGCATTGACATTATGTGAAAACGAATGCGAAAGTTTGGAACTCGTTTGTCAAATTGTCTATGAGTCTAGCCAGCGGTTTAATACAGCCCAACTGTTTAGTGTAGCTCGATATCTTGAGAGCAAAAAGTATTTGCAAAAAGCATTTAAAATTGCTATCCAAGCTCTAAAAAAGTTGGATATTGGTCCATTAGAAAACCAACACCCAGCAATTTGTGACGTTTTATGGTTAGGAAGCTTAGCTTGCAATCTTGGAATGGATGAATTGACTCAACTAGTTCCTGTAATTGAAAATTGCATTCATAATCCATTGCTACTGACTGAAATTGCACAACGCTGCGAAGCAATGAACCCACATAATGAGATAAGGTACTCCTGCCAACAAGAACCTTTAAACAGACTTATAGCGTACGCTCTTAAGTTATTTGTTCAAGATGTTGACGTTAAGTTGCATAGTATTACTAGAAAAAACTACGTGGATTTTACGAAATATTTACAAAAAATAAAAAAAGCATTTTCGTTATCCGAGGATGGTGCCGAGCAATTTCATTGGCTGATAGATTATATTATGACGTCACAACGAGGAAAGAAAAAGTTACATCAAGTTATTTCGGAGACTTTTTTAAGCTGTTAATATTCTGAAACTTTTGCAAATATTTTTATACTGTAAATAAAAGTTATATATTTATTTAATAAAAATATATTTATTACATGCTAGAAACATTATTAGAAAAACATTTATAGTGAACTCTGTATATTTATATTCTTACTGTTATTAAGTTACCTTGGATAATGAAGCATGTTCGTTGTTCGTAAACAAATGTGGTTTGAAGTGAAGATTTTTTTAAAAATTAAGCAATTGAACAAATGAAAATTTGAAAAGGAGAGCTAATTTGATGAAAATTAAAATTTGAAGTACTCGTTTATATGTCTTAAACGCGATCATACAACAACAAGCAAGATATTCCAATTTTTCAAAAGTTTTTTTTCTCAAAATTTTTAACGTGAAGATGCGAAACTACATAATTAGATGACATTCCTTTGTGTGTCTAAAGATTAAATATCATATTCATAGTGCCTTACATAAATTAAATTTAAGTTGGGTGAACATAATTCGGTTATCATTAGCAGTTTTAACATAATATTCGGCCATTAATCGAGTTTACTGACTCCTAAAGTTATTATAAAACGTCGACCACTAAATTTTAAAGACTTACCAGTACAATCAAATCAAAAATAACGCCATTAATCGAATCTTGCCAGTTTTCCAAAGATAACTAAAAATAGCTGACTGAACTATGTTAACTTATTTAAAAGCATTTTTTTTTTTAAAAAAAATGCTTAATGATTGTTTGCTTACTCTTCATTATAAAAAAAAACCCACATTTTGCAAACTTTTTTTTATGAAAGGAAAAATATTTAACTACAATTAATGTCACAAACTTGTTCAGCAATTCATACTTTTATCAATTTAGTTTTATCAAGCGAAAAAAATTACAGGGGAACACATGTTGAAAAAAGAAGACACACAAAACTTTTAATTGATTTGCGTTCAAATTTCCTCTCCAACTAACTATCGTATCAACTATCACACTATCATTCAAAATTATTTCATAAATTAGTTTTCGTTTAATCACTATAAAAGGTTGCACAAAATTTCTAATGATATCCAGTTAAGTCACACATGATGTCCAATTTAGTCATATCTGACATAAAATACATAGAAATGGTTCATAAACTAGTAAATAAGCCACCTTGTTACCACATTTATTGGTTTTTATGCCATTTCTGAATACTTGATCAGTCGCTAAATGGATATGAAGGATAGTTCCAAGATCAGCAACAGATATTGTACTCTGAAAACATTCAAAAGGACTGGTATCTAAATTTATCCAGGATCAATTTAAAAAACCAACAACAACACAATACGACAACAGTCTAATATTTTGTCAAGAAAGAGCCAATTAAAGGCTTGTCATCGTCAGCTTACCAAAACCTTCAATAAAGTGCATATAAAAGATGGAGCCAGTGAAAGAAGGAGCAAGTTACTTCAGTGACGAAAGATACAATTGAACAATAATCAGCAAAAGCATAAGTTCTTGTTAAAAATTTTGATCTGAAAAGTACAGCAATTGCACTTCATACAAAAGGTGCTAGATGATGCAGGGAGTATATTTGAGGTAGGGGAACATGGGGTAAGATGACGAATGGGGCAAGATGAAAACATATTGTTATCTTCAAAACTCAACTAAATATGAAAACTGACTGTAGCTGAAAGAGAAGTAGATTATATCTACTAGATTTATTTATGCTTTCTTTATAAATATTATTTTCGGAATCAAAGATAATTATTAAAGAGGTTTTTCCTATAATAAGGAAAAAAAAAATTTATCCACTTGTATTTGATTTATTTCATAATTACATCACCAGCCAAAGGTAAGCAAGAATTTCTCATTCAGTTTGTTCAATTTGGAAGCCATACAAGTAGCATTGATATGATAACTTATTTATGTAGAGTTCTGAGTCATTTTGAAAATTAATTAGCCTAGGGGCAAGATGAATGGGGCAAGATGACTCGTTCGTCGTTTCGCCAAAGTACATGTTTTACCATAAACCTGTACTGTAATAACTTTGTGTAGCTTAGTCATTATGACATTGCTTTATTATGCATTAAAATATTTTGTTTGACATTTGCTTTATTTTGCTGTGTTGGAATTTGCTATGAACTGATTAGTAGACTTTTTTTGCATAGCCCTATATAAATATATAGTTTAATTGTTTAAAAAATTACATAACCGTTTGTATTACATATCTTATTAACTAGAATTTATGATATCGTGTTATTTGAGAAGGTAATGGTATAATGGAATTTACTTTATCTAAAGTCGCCATCTTGTCCCGCATACGGGGCAAGATGAGGTAACTTTGGTTAATTAGTTTTTTCCAGGCAAATAGGTTTTTTTTATACATATGTGACACATAATTTTTTTTTTTCCACTTTTTGATAAAGTTTTACTTATTGAAACAGTTATTGAATAAGGTATAAGCGCTTTTCAAAACGTTCGTCATCTTGTCCCATGTTCCCCTACTTTAATTTTAATAGAGTAGGTTTGAGTAGAGGCTCTATAGAGCTGCATAATTCCATCAGCAGACATTATGATTGATCAAAAAGAATAGTAGCAGTTCGATCAAAATATAGCTCCTGCCAACAGCTTGCAGTTCCAAAGCTTAGCTTGAAGTTCATTCTCGGTACGCTAATGTTAATTGATCCCAGCATTTTTAATAACTTTTTACTACTTGGTTTTTGATAAAGTTTCTAAATATAATAGTATATTTTAACATAACTGTATCTTTTAGTAATGCAAAAAAAGCTTCAGCTGGATGCCAAAATGAGGAAAAACTGAGGGAATAAAAAACAATTTTAAACTGATTTGCTGGACCATCGCTAAATATTTATGGAACTAGAAATGATGTATTTTCATCGGGAAAAACACAAAGGCTTTCAGCGGTCGAGAACAGCTAATAAGGTTTCTTTGTCAAATTATCGGGAGTACTGTCGATGGAACAATATTGTTCTTCATCCAGCAGCTGCCAGTAAAAATTGACACTCGTCACTGATTCAAATGTGCGGCTTGAATTTCGTCTTGCTTTTGAAAAGTGTAATTTTTGGCCTAAAAAGTTTATGGCACGATTTACTGCATTGAGCGATTTTTTTAAAGCATCAAAAAACCTACATTGCTTAATTTTTGTATGAAGATGAATCATTTGTTGTGGCACACTGAGGATGTACTCCTAAAAGAAGCATCACCCCAAACAAGGATATGCAGGTATATCAAAACAACAACATATGATAACATATAGCAAGGATATACACATATATCAAAAGGTATATCCATTTAATATTTTTAATTTAACGATAAACAACTTTATTGTGTTCCAACAATAATCTCAAAATACCAGTAAAGCGCTACGCGTTTCAATGTGTGGTACCTTAGTGGGCTTTTGGTATTTTACAGGTATTGTTCTTTTGTAGGTATTTTAGGGCACAACTACTAATTACTGATAAAGATTTTATGTTGTTTAGAATTTTGTTGTTTAGAAACTGAATTTTATGTTGTTTAGAAAAAACAACATAAAATTCATCCTAAGAATCCAAAGTAAAAAGATGAAATGTCTGTTAAGCTTTTCTTCACGAGCGTTTCACATCTTTAAAGAAATAGAAGTGTAAAATGATAACAAAACATCATATAAAGAATTACTAATACTAAATAATTATATTAATACTAAATAATTATATTAATACTAAATAATTATATTAATACTAAATAATTATAGATGTTTTATGCTCAAAAACCAAAAAATTTCAAAAATATTTAAAAGATAATATCTAATAAATATTGTTTTAAAAAGATAATATCTATAAATATTGTTTTAAAAAGATAATATCTAATAAATATTGTTTTAAAAAGTTCATTTTTAAATAAAATCTCATTACGAAGAATATTTTCTTCGTAATGAGAGTTTAATTAAAAATGAACTTTTCAAAACAAATCAAACAAATTATATTTTTAATCAACCTAAACTGCTTTTCATTTGAAATGTGCACGAAACAAAATTTAAAATATGACCACCTGACCATCATATTTTATCATATTTTGCATATTTAAATAAACAATGTAAAACAGAACCACTTTCATTTACAACCATTTTATTGATTTTTAACGAAATTCGTAAAAAAATATCTTAAAAAAAGTTTTTGTAGAAAAAGGCTAAACAACTGATAGAGGTGATCACACTGTTTTTCGAGAGGAACTAGTTTTCGAGATTTTATTTCAACCTACTCAAGGGTCGAATCATCATTTCGCAGTTTTCCCATCCAAAAGTGAAGCAATAGAACTCAAACTTTATGCATTAAGAATCAGATTCTGTGTAAATGCTAAAAAGAGGCTATTATTTATTAATTTATTTGTTATATCTTAAAATATAAAAAGAAATTAAAGAAAAAAAAACTTTGCTAAAATTTGAACACTTCCAGATTTTTTTAAAGATCTTTTAATTTATATTTATTAAGTCTAAAGAAGTCACTTTAAAGAAGTTTATTTTATGCTTCATTTCGGTGGTCGAAGGAAAAAGAAATTTGTTTTATATTGTTTTGTAAATTAAAGTTTGTTTTATATTACTACCATTAATCCTATTATTTCATATATCCATCGACCTAAGAGTATTTTATTTTTCTTATTACATACATAAGCATATCTTGTTTTCTAGGTCTCTCCTTCTTCCCCAAACTTTCACGACAAATTTAAAATCTGATGCTCTGATTTAACCCGAAATTGTGCGTTTTTTTTAGTTGGTTATTATTTTGTGCTTAACAGAATAAAGCACACGGTAAATTAAAATGCACAATAAAATAAAGTGCACGATTAAAACTGAAACAGAAACTTGTTAAATTGACTTTATATAATAAAACTTTATATTTAAAAATAAGCATATGTTGAATAAGCAGAATTAAATAATAACACTACATTTTACACTAACATTATGTAGAATTCTTAAAACAATTATACACGGTGTGGAAAACATTTAAAACGGTGTGGAACTGAGGGAACTAAGCACTAAGTAGCATATTGTAACACTTTTTTGAATGTTGTGACATTCGCTTAAAAACTTTTCTTTATTTTTAAAAACTTTTCTCCATTGTAATCTTGGAATACTCCTCCAAAACTCTTCTTTGATTGGTGAACTTCTTAAAAGTCACATGCCAAGAAGATAAAAAATAAAAAAAAAAGGAAAAGATTTGTAAAACAGAAGAAATTTGGGAAGGAGCGAAAGGATATGTCAGAACAACGAAAAAAAGAAAAAAAAAAAAAAAGTCAATGAAACATATGCAGCAAAAACTAAATCGTACGAAGAAAACTTATATGAATCTTTGCCTTGAAAACGTTTTACATGTTCGTAAAATATTCGGTATTAACTCGTGGAAAACTCGTAGAGTACGATAATGCTCAATGAGTTTTGTTAGGGTCGAGTGGTTATTAAGAGTTTTAATGAAGAAATTTATCGCAAAATAATCTGCACATATAACACACCATTGGTTACAATTATTATTAATAAAAATATCTTGGAATGTTTAAAAGCCGCATGCTGGGATAACGTTTGTTTTCTAAAATTACTTCTATCCTAATGTTAAAATGGGTAGCGTAATTTGATAGGAAAATCTTGCAGAGCATTATTCTTCAACTTGAAAGCAGCATTAAAAAAATAAAGATCCGGATTCTGGAGTTCGTTGAGAAAAAAAAAGTTGTAAAGGATTTATTTATTGACTTGGTTACCGGTAGGAACAACTCGGTTAACGTTATAAAATTGTTACACTGTTTCTGTTTTTATCAGAGATTATTTGTTACAGGACAAACGACACCATTTAATACCATTATCTCCATTACTTTCGCATTATGGCTACAATAACATTTGCATCAATATATTGTTTATGCAAATTCATTTGTATTAGTTAATAAAAAGTAGCTGCTTGCATTTTAACACCCGTCAATCAAAGTTTAAGCAAAGAACCCTCTTGTATTTTATCAATTTATAATTTATAAATGTTTTTGGTAATTTAAACAAAGAACTCTGCGATAGTTGATTTATTTTGTAACTTTTAATAGATTTTGGTAATTTAAGCAAAGAAGTCTCCATAACTTGATTAAATTAAAATTTATAAATTTATAAATGTTTTTGGTAACTTAAGCAAAGAACTCTCCGTTATTTGATTCATTTTAAAATTTATAGATGTTTTCGGTAATTATAGTATTAAAAATCTCCTAAAGCTGAAAAATTAATAAAAAAAAAAAAAATAAAGTAAATTAAAAGCATCTTTTAAAAAGATTCGATTATCAAAAAAAATTTTTTAATTAAACTCGCCTCGATTAAAACAAGCCTCGATTAAAAAATATCTTTTAAAGATGTTTCGGAGAGTTTTAGAGTAGAGAACTGGAACTATGTAAAAATATAATTAGACGTTTGCAAAAAAAAGTCATGCCAGTAAAACCATCTCATGAAAACCTATAAAATCATAGAAATCGGTGCCATCTTTTAGAGTTTTTTCAAATTTTTGATTGAGATATTTTGAGAATAACATCACCATTTTTGATTTTATAAAATGGCGCTGCTCAATATCTGCATCATTTTGCAAAATATCTTTGCAGAAATTTTATTTAATGTCTTTAAAAAAAACTTATTTTAGTCGAACAATTTTTTGAGGATTGTTTTTAAAAAGAAAAATCCTCAAACCTGTCCCGAACTCTTTTTACATTAACATTTATGTTTTAGATTTTTCGCAAACATGCACAACGTAGCACTAATTCTTGTTGTTTTAATTGGAACTACATTCATTAATATATCCTATGGCGAAAAAGGTAATCTTACAGCAGAGGCAAAGTTGTATTATTGTTCTTTGTTAATTGTTCCCCATCTAATTATTAATAAATAACCTCGTAAATCTTGAAGAAAAAACGGTATTTGCTAAAAGTACTAATAATGAAGACCTTGAGTTTTAAAGAGCAACAAATTTCTTTAGATAATATCCTCACTGCTCGAGATCTTTTGGAATCGATTGCCCCGTCTCATGAGCTGGTAAAACTTCCGCCTGGTTTTCCGCCGCTAGAAAGTATTAATACAGACAAGTTCAATTATAAAACAACCGGAAACCTAATACGAGTTTCAGCAAATTTTGATAAACCTGTTATGATGGTAAAGAATTTTATAAAAATAACTCAAATAAAAATGAACTTCACTTATGATAAAAGCAAACCAAACAACTCTTGGGGAGTGGTTGTAAAAGGTGAGTAAACTTGTTTTAACCAGTTACATAAGCTATCGATCTAAAAGGTTCAAACAATTAGTAATATAAACTGCAACCTTTGACATATTTTTAATTGGCTAAGTTTTTAAATGGGTTTTTATATGGTTGATTTTATTAGTTAGTCTGTACCTCTTTTAACTTCTCTGCGACTTTGTGTAGAAAAATAAGAAATCCTATAAAAGATCCAGAATTATCTATAACTATAATTATAAAAAAAAAATTATCCCAATTTTAAATCTGCGACTAAACACAAATATTACTGCCAAAACTGCGGTGTCCAGACTGATGTTAAGACAATTATCACGACCGTTTGAAATGGGGGCTGAACGTTCTTTATCTTTCTTACAGTTTTTAAGTGACCAAAATATTCCATTTAATTTCCAATAAATTTCCCAGACTACTTATAACAACTTCATATATTGAAAAATTTTAACCTCCGGCTAATTGTATTGTGGACAGCACGCCTACTCCTTCCAAATAAGACACTATGGACTGTCGTCCTAATGTTTTCCTCTCTTTGAGGGAAGTAGCCGAAGAATTCCTTCGTCCGTGTTAGCATTCCTGATGACCTTGTATAGGAGGGCGAGCCCCATGTTGATCAGGTTTGCTTCCCCGTCAGCTAAGCACAACAACTTTCTAATAATTAAAACAACTTCATCAATTGCCTATTAATGAGAGCTACGCATAATGACGTCATATTGAAACAGCAAACGGTGCTTTAACGTGCCATTTGTTATTTTATTGATTGATCAGTTCTATTGAATAAAACTTGATAATTAAAGAAAGCAAAAAGTAAAACTTTTTATTTTTATATTGATGCAGACAGAATGTTCAAAATTAAAGAAGTATAACATTAACCCCGTGCTCTTTTTAACACAATTAAAAGATAACTTATTGAACAAACTTAATGTTAAAGAAAAAAGTGTTGTGTATAAACCTTGACTTAATTCAATAAGTTGAATGATTTGTTTTAAATGATAACACAATTGACAAAAAGTTTCTTAGTTTCTCACTAAAATGTCCTTCTGAAAGTTGAATAAAAAAGTATAGAGGTATGATGGAAAGTGTTAATTGCTATAGTATTAAGTATTATTAACTAATAAGTTGTAAAAATTTTAGTTATTTTAAAATTAGTTATTAATTATTTTAATATTAAGTACCAATTATTACATTCATGAATTAGTTTAAGTATATTTTACAATTTTATGACTAGATTTATGGTTTTTTGGTACACTGATTAAGTTAATTTTTTCTTAACATATTGTTTCATTATTTAAGGTGAGCTGGTGATTGGACCTTCATTGCTAGAAGTAGCTGTAAAACCTTCTGGAGATTTTATAGGAAATGTTAAATCAATAAGTTTAAAAGACATTGTGTCAGAGTTTCTTAGAAATAAATCTTATAAAGAAATTGGTGTTGATACAAACTCAATTGTATTAAAAAATGCTACGCTTGAAGGAAAAGTTAACAATAAACACAGTGGCTTTAACATTAATGTTAAAGGGGTTGTTGTCCTTGATGGTGTTCATCCATTTGACATGAAACTCACCATATTGAAGCAAGCTGGGCAACCTGTAAATATATATTCAGTGTTTGAATTTAAAAATGAAAAACCAGAAAAAATACTTAAAGAAATAATGAATCAAAAGACTCTAAATATTCCATTCTTTGCTCACATGTTGGCAGGAAGTAATTTATTTTCAACAAAAAAGAAGTTCTTTGGAGTTGCCCTTTCATATGATGAAGTATATAGCTTTAAAGACAGTTCATTATCAGGGATCATCATCGAAAAAGTTTTGCAATCCCATATTCCTCTAGGAGTAACATTATTATTTCCTCTACAGTTTAATAATCAGTCAGGTCAATTAAGTGGATCTAAAGATTCAGTTAATACAGCTTTTGTAATAAACCAGCCAAACTTTGATTTATTGATTGCCCAGAGTGATAAAATGTCAGTTAAATCAGTAATTGGAACTGTATCAAAAGAATTCACAAGTGTTCCATCCAACATTATTCCTGAATTTATTTCTGATCTTGAAAATGCTTTTACAACTCATGTGAGTTTTGACTCTTCAACAAGTCTTTTCAGTATTTTTGTAAGGTTACAGGAAGTTATAGAACTTGTACCAGATCTTATTAGAATTAGTGTAAGTAATCTTGTATTGCAACGAGCTGTAGCATTAGATAACAAAATAACAGAATGGACAGTTTCAGCAAAGGGTATTTTAAAAATAGGAAAATCTGAAATTCAAGTGCAATATGCAGAAATATCTGATGAAGCTGGAAAACCATATGGTTTGACAGGCTCAATAAAAGAGTTACCATTAGAAGATATTATTGAGGAATTTGATCCAGACTTCTATCCAAACGAAAATGTTAAAGATATGATAGAAAATACAGAAATTAGTAACTTAGTTGTTAGTAAAGTTCGGTTGTTCTCTAGGGTACCCAGGTTAAATGGTACACCACACATACTAATTACTGGTCTTACAAATCTTCCAGCATTTGAGAAAGATGTGCAAATAGCACTGCTGTTGATTTATAAATCATCATCATGGCATTGTAAATGGGTAGCATCTTTCAAGCACACACCACTAAGTAATATTATTCAAGCTTTAACTGGTTTTAAAAGTCTTGGCTTAAATTTACTCCATAACAGTAAAATTATGACAACAATCATTAGCTCTCCTCTTGCTACATATAGCTTACTCCCTCCACATATAATAACCACACCATTGTTAAGATTACCGGTAAAAAAAGCATTGACAATTATTGCATTACTTCGTTTCCCTGACAACTGTGGTGATGATAAAATGTGCGTGGCAGCATCTCATCTTTTAGATATCAAAAAATTGTTTACCCTAAAAGGAACATTGGATTTAAAAGATTTTCGTCTTAGTGCAAAGATCCCATACACATTGAATCTTTCATCACAAATTCATGGGGTAAATAATACGTTACAGTTTACAATAGGAAAGAAGTCCCGTTTAGATATCACAACTGCTATCGTGTTCCCAACAATAGATTTAGTACTAGATGGGAATATTCATATATTTAAAAATGGAGAAGTGAAACTGGAACTTTCTGATCGATTTAAATTTTGGGATGAGCCATTTGGATTGCAGAGTTTATCATTTAAAAACCTTAATGTTGCAATGAAGTACCGTTCAAAATCAGATTTGCATTTAATTCATGTGACAGGTCAAGCAAAACTTGGGGTTAATAAAGCTTATGAAATTAGTGAACCATTAAATCTTGAACTTAACCCCTCTGACCTCTACTTAAGCAGTTTTTATGTTAATTTTTCTAATGTAAATCTTCCTGACCTCATGAATGCTTTTAATATTCAGGCAATATTACCTAATATTTTAAAGCAAGCAAGTTTACCATCTGGTCTCGTACTTATATATAATGGAAGACTTAATCTTGAACCAACTATAAAGTTGAAGGGTGATATTTACATATTTGAGAGGCGCTTGAAGTCTGAAATTTCCATCATTGGAGAAAACTTTATTAGAATTGTAACAGAAAACAGTCCAGCTCCTTTAATTTTTGCCAAAGGCCAAATTATTATTCAGCAAGATGTGAAAATAAAGATTCGTGGTCCAAAGTTGATTGCAGATATAACCAGTAATAAAGCAAAAGTTGTAGCAAAAGGCTTTATTAAAATTTTAGGAATAGAAGATGATGTTGAGGTCACATTAGATGATAATAAGATTGCATTTTCTGTTACTGGTAAGTTAATGGAGTATAAAGAAACAACCCTTACTGCATATTCAACTGGGTCAGCTGACACATTTCAGGTATGTATATTTATTCTTAGAACTGATTTCAGAAACAATTTTATAATTGATAACACTATGCATATAAAATACTTAAAGAATTTATTTTGACAGCTGTAAATATTATATATAAGAGCCATTTTTGGCTAATGATTAAAATGCATACAAGATATAATAATTTCAGGTAAACTTAGTTATTTGTGAAGATTAGAGGTGTTCTTAAAAGTTTTTAATTAAGGCTGGGACATTGCTTTAAATTGTATTATATAATGTGGATATTGCAGCTTTTTTAGGTATATCATGTTTCAAAAATCAAGTTTGTTCATGTATGGCCTCTTGTTTTGACCTGGAAACAATTTGAAAATTAAATTTTTTTTTCAATGTAAAAATAGTAAACAAAAGTTTCACTATTTTTACATTGAAAAAAATTTTTTGATTGTGAAAGTTTTTTTTTTTTTTGTAAGGAAAACATTTAAAAGCAAAACAAATTTCCACTTTCTGTTTTTTTTTTTTATTATTTCTTCGATGATCTTAAAGTTTTCAGATGTTAATGCAAAAATAAAGTTTCACAATGTATCTTGCTTATAAATTAGTGTAAATAAATATTTATCTTAGTGCTTTAAAAACTTTTATTTAGGTGTTTGGCTGTTTAGCTGATATTGCAAGACAAGTTCAGGATTTGCTAATAGAGACAATATCAAAATCTGCTAATCAAAGCATAGCAAATATGGAGAAAGCAGACAACAATCTCATAAATGCTCAAAAGTATTATGAGAAAGCTGACTTAGAGGAATCAACTGTTCGTAATCAGCGAGACCATGCTCGAATTTTCTATGAGCAACAGCTGCTAGAGTATGGAAGATTTGAAGTATTGGCAAATGACACATGCATAACTGATAAATGCCAAATGCGTAAGTTTGAATTTATTTGTGTATGATACATGGCCTACTATAGTGACAGGCCGAGTAAACGTACGGCTTTTAAAAAAACTGTAGGCGAGTTTTTTTTTTTTAACGGAAGCATTCGTTTTTTAGGTTATTTAATAAATAGATTCATTAGTTCATTAGATAGTAATTAATTTATCATAAATAAAGGTTTTTGTAACAAATAAAACCTCTTAAATGAAAAAAATCGTTTATTAAATGCAAACCGCATTTCATTATAACATAGTAAAGACTCACTTTTTATAGTACTAAAACCTCAAACATCTTTATGAAAAAAAACAACAACATAACTTTTCAAAATAAAACTACAATTAGTTAAAAAAAACAATATTATATATATCACGTTTAAGATAGTTTCAATATTTTCATTTTGGGTTCCTTTGAAGATCGCGGGGAGTAAAGATGGCAATAATTGTTAAAAAATATATTGGCAAGGATTCTACAATGTTTTTTTGAAACATTGGTAAATCCATAAAAGTCAGATACCATCAAGAAACTGTTAGATAAGCTAACACGACAGACACATTTGTAAAGATGGTGAAATAAAATGTACGAATAAAATATCCAATGGCAGATGTTATCACCAGGCAAAGTTAACCCACCATGATTAATCTCTCTGATATATTCTCCAAATTGGTCAAAACAAAATGATGTATCTTCAACTGGAGGATCTTCTCTACTGACATAGCCAGCAATATAAACCAAAGACATTTTAATTTCTTTAGACAAATCGCTTTCAATAACAGGAAGATTATGAAAAACATTTAACAAAGTATCATCTTGCATTACATAATTACATTTGTCACACAAATGACTTGATGAAACTTCTAAATCATTAGCTATGATACCAATATTTAAGCAAAGTTTTGTTTTTTTTATGTCAACTTTTTGCAATATTTGCTGAACATTTATAAAATAGGTACCACCTGATCCTTGGCGAAGTTTTCCAAATGCTTTCTCAATAGGGTCACTAGTAAAATGTCCAAGACAAACATACTTATGACTTGTAATTAGTAAATGTTTCACTAGTTCAACCATTCCACGACACGTATGGGAAAAAGCACGAGAAGTATCTTTGGTTAAATTTTTTATTCTTTGACCATGTATTTCAGGTGCCATTTTTTCGACCATATCAGCCAAATTTAAAAGAAAGTTCAATCGTTCATCATTGTTTGATGAAAAAACAGCACGATTTTCATCTCTAGTACAAATGTTTTCATAAAGTCCTTTAACGTTAACAATTTAAAAAAATTTAATAAAAATAGATAAAAAAACTGTAGTGTCATCAACATTTTTTATGGATGAATGAGTTTTTAAAGCAGCTACAGTCTCATCACAAAATACTCTTAAACAAGTTGACACATTTTGACGTTCGATTGGTTTAGGAAAAATTGCAGTTTCATTTAGTTTAGACAGTTTTACAATAGCATCTTTTTCATGTTGAAAAAGTTTTTTAAGATCTGACCATTTTGCAGTTCTTGAAACACCTTCATAAGTAAAACATAGTTCTTGGCATTTTTCTGTGAGCCAATTATTACGAATAGATTTTATTAAATGAACGAAATCATAAAGAAGAAAAATATTATCATTAGTACACCAAGTATTACGGAGATTAAATATTCCAAAAAACTTTTTATTTACTTTATTATTGTCGCAAAGAATAGCAACAACAGAGCCACCACAATTTTTTATTGTTTCAATCGTTTGCATTGTTTGATCATACTGAAATTTAGCATCTAAACCTGTTACTGGTAATGCTTTATACAAAAACTGTTTTCCACCAAACAAAGAACAAATCATTAAACCCAAAACTGTTTTTGCCAATTCATTTGGGGAGTTAACAGATTTACCAAAAATGTTCCCTCCTTGATATGTTAACTGTGGTTTAACATAAATTTCATCAATTAGTAGAATGACCAGTCTTTGAGAAATAGAACATTTGTCAAAATACAACTTTAAAAAATCATCATCTCCAACATTTCTAACTTTTGATGTCAATTTTGTCATCAGTGATATACTTGGTAGTTCATAGTCATCATGTAATCGAGAATAAAGTGTTCTTGACAGTGAAAAATACTCAAATGCCCTGGCAACCATATCAGGAGAATATTTTTTTTCACCAATAAACACTAAGGAGTTCATACTTAACATCTGTTCAATAATAATACTTTTTTTGTGATCAATTGGTAATGAATTCAGATAGTGTATTGCAGCATGGAGACAACTAATACAGTTAATAGTATTTATATGGTTGTAAGAAAGAGGTTTTATGGTGCACTTAATACCACAGTGGTAGCTATCAAAGGATAAATCATTTTTTATCTTTAAAATAAACTTTGGAACACCCAAGTTGTCTAATATATCAGCAGATTGAAGATGTAAACAGTTTTCATAGATATTTGATATTATTGAAAAAGAAAAAGTTATAGATTTAGACATTATTTTTTCACACAAATCATCAAAGGATGAAATATTGTCAGCTTTTACAAAATCCTCAATTTCATCAGGCACAATACTTCTAAAAGATGGTAATGCTTTACTTGTTGGTCTTGGTGGTGCCTGTGGAGTTGGAATTTGACTTGAGTTTACAGAAGAAAATACAGATGGTGGATATTTTGGTCTTAACTTTCCGTAAACTAAAACTTTTTCATAGTTTTTAGGCCAATGATCTTCACAAATAAAAGTATTTGGGCCATCTGGAATGTTATCTCGAGGTATAGCACTTATCCATCTTTTTCGTTCATCCAGATTTTTTTTATTTGGAAGGCGAAAAACTTTCACAGACTTTGTAACATCGTAGTTACCTCTGCATCCTGAGACACAACACTTAAAAACCATATTTTATGAATCTAATTATTTAGATCTAAAAAGAATGCAAATTTAATACACATACAATATAATTGAAATTAATTGAATATCAAATTGAAAGAACACGTCTTTTTCCTTGATCGCGCCATATTACAAATTATTAAAAGAAAAACTCGCCTACAGTTTTTTTAAAAGCCGTGCGTTTACTCGGCCTGTCACTATAGTAGGCCATGGTATGATACAATGGTTTGCGGTGTGCATTTATTTGGTTTTAGTGTGTTTACACTTGTGGTGTTTGTGAGTTATGTTAATGCTATGTTTATGATTATGAATAAAGGCATTTAAATTGGTATTATAGATGTAAGATTAAGTATATGTTCTTTAGCTAAGAAATAAAATTATCAAACACTTATTATAACACAAGAACAGTTTTAAGAGCTTAACTTTAACAATTTTTTGTTTTGTTTTTGAATTTTCTTAAATTTTTTAATTTTCTTAAAGTTTTATTAATTTAGTAATGTTTGTTATAAAGTTCATAATTTCAAAATTGATGTTAGGTTGTTTTGGCTGCCCAAAACTTAACAAATGTTGCAGGCTAGATATTTTTGGACATTGTATTTCTTGCTCAAGCTGGAAAAAATGTTGTTGGAAAAATATAAATCCTCTTTGTATTTCAAAACATGATGGATGCCATGTTATCAGAACAGCTGCTGAAAAGGAACTTTCTGAAAGAGAAGTAGGTGGACATATCACAACAAAGTAGTATACTTTTCTTAAAATTTACTTTATGCAGTCATCACGCTGTCTTTAAACAAAAATAAATGTCAAATAGCACATAGACCCTTGTTTGGTATGTTAAAAGTTGAATTTGTATAAGCTTTTACCTGTTAGATTATTGTTTGTTTGATGGCACACTTCTAGATTTAATTTAGTGTAATTATTTCCCACATGGAACACAAACTTTTAATCTTCAAGTTAACTAGTATGGGATTAAAAATAATTATCAAGTATTAAACAGTGTGTTCTAATTTTGACTGACCAATAAAATTTTATTATAAGTTGAAGGGTTTATATAAAAGGATTGTTAGAAAGCTTAAGAAATCTTTCCTTCCTTACCATTTAAGTCTTAGAATTTATTAGATAAGTAGTTGTCATCACATTATAGATTCATCACCAGAATTATTAAAAAATAAACAATCTATAAAGTTGACACCAGGTAAAAGAAAAACATTACCTTAGACAAATAGCTTGGATTTGGATTTCAAAAGATATCTCCAAATATAGTACTTATTTTATCCACAAACAGTTTTTGTTTGATATTTTAATAGATCTTAATGTTGGTGAGAGACAGTGTGTTAAAAAAGTGAGATATCAAAATGAAGATTTGACTTTTCACTCAAGTCAAATCTTCATTTTCATATCTGACAATCTACTTTGACTGCATATGACTTAAAACAAATGATGTTTACCATAATTTAAATTTAATTCTTTTAAGTCAGAGTTAAGATAAGTAATATCCATCCGCCATTTGAAACTCCATTCATATTGTTGACAATATTGTTATGATGATTATGTTCATATAATTATGATTGATATGTTTATCTGATGATGACTATGTTCATATGATTATGTTCATATTGTTAATGATGATTTAGACAGTGACAGAGAAACTTTTTAAAATTTTTTTTTTTTACCTGTGTTGCAAAAAAGAACAAAATTTATGATTGACATTAGGAAATTGCATCAACATTATCATCATTATTGATGCCTTAAACAATCATTAAAGATCATTAAAAGTTCATTTAGATCATTAAAACCCTTATAAAAAAAACAACAGAATATTGATGTAACATTGATAAAAGCAATTTTAGCATGACTGCAGAAAGCCAAATATCTAATTATTTTAATTTAAGTTTTATTTTAATTTATATTTTAAATATTTTTAAGGCTACAATCATACAGCATCGTATAGATTTGGACAATCTGGAGCAGCTTCTATCAAAGAGTGAAATTAACAAAGGTAAACATCAAGCTGTACTAGAGGCTGCATTGGATGCAAAAGAAATTGTAGAAGAAGATTCATCTCCGGGTTTGAATGGGGCAGATGCAATTAGAAGCTTTGGGTCACCATATGGTTGGGCAAAAATAAACAGTGTTTGTTACAATACAAGCATAGAACAAGCTTCTACTGGATGCATGCAGTTTCATGTAGCAGGTAAATAAATTGCTTGTAAATTAGTTATAGATCATTAAAAGGTGTAGGTACATTAGTAAAGAATAATTTTACTAAAATTTTTGTTGCATTTTTTAGTTTTACTCTTTGACAAACCAGAGAAGAATATAAGCATATGGAGTTGTTTAAAAGAAGATCTAGTAACTGTTCTCACAGAATCCTTGGCAAATTATGTTTTCCCTAATATTATTGATACAGCTCTAGATGATGTATCAGCAGTCACTACACAACTTAATGAAGCTCAGGAGTTTCCTGATACAGTAAATATAGGTGCTAACATAGATCATGATACTTCTAAGGTCCCAAAGATTGTTGATGAGGTTGAAGAAAAAACAGACAATATGGGTTTAGCACTGCCAAACCCAATCACAGATCAAATAAATTTACCTGACTCTATTGAAGATGGAGATTTTGGAACTAGGATTCCTGCTTCCAATACTTATTACTCAGATACAAATGAAGACCAAGAATCTAATTCAACAGTTCTTATTAATCCATCTAAAGATGCTGAATATGATTATACGGAAGTTGATGATCAATCAAACAAACCACATTCAAGTGAACAATCTTTAGTTTTAAACAATCCCCATTTTCTACAAAAACCACTCTTTATTCAAAACCATAATCTGAGTTTAAAGCCTGTTACAGTGAGCATTGACTCTCATGGTACTGGAAGTAGTACTCAGTCTTATTCTGTTTCAAGTGAAAATTTAAAGCTTAATAAAACTGTCCTTACAATGCCACAAGTCAATATTTCTTCTGTAACAGATTACCCTGTTGAAAATGGGCAAATTCAGATTAGTGCTCCTATGCGAGTTGATGGTTTACTCCCATTTTCTGGGTCAGGAAGTGGTGAAACTTCAGCTAGCGGTTCTGCATCTGCTGGTGATGAATTAAAGCTAATCCTTGATAAAGAGAAAAATATAAAAAAAGCAAAGTACTTAGGTGAAGATGATAACGGTTCAGGTGATGAAAGACACGATGATAGTTCATCTGAAGATCTTGCAGATGACCTTGTTACAGAGGAAGAACTAGACCAGGATTTACCTTTAAACAAATCAACCAAAAAGAAAATTAAAAAGATTGAAATGTTGCCAAAGCTGCTCACTAAAGAAGAAGAAGAAATGAAAGAGATTTTAGAAAGAGAAGTAAAAACTAAAAACATTACAAAAACAAATATCCAAGTTCATTTTCCAAGTTTAGCAGAGAAAAGCAATAATAAAAGAAATAACTCTGGCAATTTTGCTGCTTCTAAATTAAAAGCAGCTATAAAAGCAAAAAATAAAACAAAGAAAATTCGTTCTAAGAGAGACATTGAAAGTGACTCTTCCTCTATAATCACAAAAACTCCATTTACTGAACCCAATAATATTGCTCTGTTTTCAAGTCCATTTTGGAATGTTAAGTCAGATAGGGGTGCTGCTGCCAGATCTTTTTTCCCTTTGATACCCCAACATCAAATAATGACAAATATGATTAGAAAAAGATGGAAAATACCAGGTAACTTAATTTGTGTAGGTTTTTTTTTTTAAAAAGATCAGGAAATCTTAGGAAGCAATTGTTTTTGTTTCAGGGACTACTTCAGGATTCATAAATTAAGCTCAATTAAAATTTTCCTTCTGTTTGATTTAATATAAGCAATGTGAAATTCTATTTAATTACTTTTATTTACAATTGATGTCTAAATGTTAAGTTGATGATTTATTGTTAGGCTTAGTAAATGCAAGAATTTTTCAGCTTAAAAGATTTATGCGTCTTTTGTAAAATTTAGAAAACCCAACTGGCCGTTGTCACATTTTCCACCAGCTTATTGCTATATGCAAAGATATGGCAGAAACAGTACAAATGCTATACAAGTCACTGACATCTGCAAAACGTAACTTTCACGAGGAAGACAAAAATATTTATGCAGAATTGTTTGAAGCAGAAGAATTCCTAGTCCATGCAGGTAATTTTTCACAGAAAGCAAGAAATTATTGGTTTGCACTAAGCTCATGATGTTTATTTTTGTAATATTTTTACCTTATTTTTTTCATATCGTGTTCTTTATTATCTTTTCCTTATCTTTGTAATAATCAATTACTCAGCTTTATCCGCTGCTATTTTTATTGATCGTAACCATACTTTTAAAACAGAACTAACAAAATCTTCTTTTATAGAGTAATGATTCTTTGTTTTAGGAAAACGTGTGAGTGTAAACCAACAAATCATGAAGCAAGCTGGAAATACTCTCAATGTTGTTCGACAAGGTAATTTTGTTATGATTTAAAGTTTTAATTTTTACTATTTAAATGCTTAAATCTATTCACTTATTTAATTCAAACGTTTAGGTGTAAATATTTGGTCCAAACGTTGTACAAATGAGTTTGAATGGCAAAACCAATCAGGTATTCAATCGTGGTTACAAGCTATGGATATAAGAATTCAAGAGTTGGGTGGTTTTGGTGTGTATCGATTTCTTGAGAATCTATTCCATGCGTTTGAGGCACTATTTGAGGTCTTAACTTACACAGATGCAAATACAGCAAGGAATGCATTAACTCTTCTTCAGAGAATCCGAAGAATCTCAATAGTAAGCACTAAACACAATTATTATTTGCTCGATTCTTAATTAAGAGAGTGGTTTCGATTTGATTACTTTATTGTCTTTCTATACCGAAAACATGTATATTATTTTAGAACTTCGACAAAATCTTTAAAGAAAAACTTTCGGTTTTAAATGCACATCCATACGCTTCCGATATTTTAAACGAACTGGAATTTCTAAGGAAAGACAGCCTGTTTTGTTCTATTTAAATAATAGTAAAAATGCAAGATCGTCATCATGCAGTCAAAGCAGCCAGAGTTATCAGAAATAGTATACGAAATTTTATACAAAGAGTGCTAGTAAAATCTGCTAGTTTATAGGGTGGTTCATACAGCCTGTTCAACCTATAAGTGGTTCGCAAAAAATTATAAAATATCTTGTTCATTATATTCATCATTCTACAATACAATACAATAGAATCGAGCGCAGAATAATTTGGAAGAATCGAGCGCAGAATAATCGCAAAGGATTTAAGTCGCTGTAAACTATAAAGTAAGTTAGCAAACTGTTTGCATACTAATGTTGGTGGACGAATGGCATGCCTAATGTTCAATGAAGGTTGTGCTTCTTTTGTTTCTAACCGTTGAAAGGTTTTGTCTTCATAAATTTTCGTTTTTTGTGTTTTTTTTTTTTAACTTTCAGTTTTCATGCTCTGATTATTTGGTTTTCACTCTTTCTCAATTTTGATTTTATTTATCCAGTAAACTTCTTTGTAAATAGATATAAAAATATATAGATAGAAAAATACGTCATCGCTTACATAGTTGTTCGTCTCGTTTTAAGGTAAATATTCTAACTTTGTTGTGTAGCAGAAACATCAGTATTAACTGGTGTCCAAAGTTTTTTTTCTATATTTAAGTAATACTTCAAATCAACAAGGATCATTCCATAAAAGAAAGTCATTTTAATAGAAAAATTTAATTTGAATATGCACTGATTTTCAGAAAAATATAGATACGCTAAGGCATTAAAAAATAATTTGACACTTCTTGAGTTATCTTGAAGGCGTGAGTGATATTCAATTTTTTCCCTAAGATTTAAAAAACTTTTCAGATTTCAGGAAGATGATTGTTAGTGATATGAGAGATAATTTAACTTTTAACGATTTTTTTTAAAAATTAAGGCGTTTTTACTGCACCGACTATGGAAAGAGATTTTTCTGTAAGTTTAGATTTAAAAATTCATTTAAAGAAATCATTAAAAAAAGAGCATTTCATCAAGATTTGCTGATGCAAAAATATTGGTAACCATTTTCTGGAACGAAGAAAAACGATTTTTCATAACTGTCACGACCACTATATCACGGTCATTAAATGTGTCCTTAACGCGTAGATTCTCTGCAAACATCTATTAAAACACGAAAAGCAAGGAAAGTAATCAAACAATTAGCAGAAAATGAGGGTAAACTTACCAGAATCACCGTAAAAAACTTTTCTCTTTACACCCTGATGTTTAGAACCACGAAATGAAATTCTATATCTGTGATGAGACGCACTTCAGGTTTCGTAAAAGTGATTGGAGAATAAATAATATACGTTAATTAGTATACAGATTAAATAAATGCCATGCCTTGTACTCTAAGGAATATGATGATGAAAATTTTTGTTTCCAAATTAACTATGAGCTTCACCACACATTGGGTAAAAAATTAAATTGTCTGCAACCACCTCACTCCAGATTACTGCATACTTTCTGGTAAATTATGTGGTAATTCCCTTATATTCCAAGTGGTAATATTTGTTCTACCGTACGAATTTTACCACTAGGAATATAATGAAAATCTTATAACAAAAAGAAATCGTTTTAACTATTATGCAGAAGTGTAATAGGTATTAGAAATTATGTGTAATTGGTATTAGAAGTTAAATGGTATCAGGTAAAGTAGAGAATCTTTTAACATCTTTTTTGGAGGAAATTCGTTATGTATATTTAAATTTTTACTGTTAATTTCAAAATTTAATAGTGGTGGATTACATTTAACAAAGTAATTTTACCCCTTTTTCACTTTGCAACTCATGACAAAATGGTTCCGAGAGCTTTTGGTTCCATTTTGCAATCTTGCAAGTTAAAATAAACAAAATGAAAAAAATAGAATAAAATTTTAACTTCAATGAATTCAACAAATATTCTAAAAAAAACTTTTAATCGAATTAAGAAGTTTCTATATTACATACATGGAGAAGATTTGTACAATTACCTGAAAATAAATAAACGAGTTATTTTGGATGAATTGATACTTTTATGCAAAAATGTGGTCCTTCAAATCATTAACAACATCTATTACTCTTAATTCTCTTTGAAAGGCCCTGATGACGATTTAAGGAACGTAGACCTAAAGGTAAACGTTTGGATCCTAAATACACAAGAGAACGATCAAGCATGGTTGTGCAATGGTTAACGGTTTTTGAGGTGGGGCTTATCAGCTGTACTATTATGTTTCCGGCGTATAGTTATATTGACGGTGATGGGAGGGGGCGTTAGTGGTTCGTAGGTTAGGAGGATTAAGTATATATGGGTGTGGTGATGCCACTTGGTTCTGTGTAATGGTAGCACACTGACTTATTTATGTTACGCGTGTACTTTTCTTTGCGCGCGATATTTCTCGTTTAAATTCTTTTTCCTTCAAGTATCGTTTTGTCAATGAAAAAAACTATTTTGTAAAACCCGAAAACCCATTCTTCTTTTGCGTAAAACTAAAAGTTCTACACTACTTCCTAACTTTACATATTTCTTTTTTGATTGGTTATACTGCTTTGTGAATTGGCATCTTTTCATTTTTATTTGTTAGGGTGTAAAATATTGATTGTTGTTTTTGGGTAGTTACATTGCTATGGATAACATCTTGTTACCAATTAGAATTAGTTTCCTCATAGGTTGCTTTTCTGGTTTTAGTGGAGTTAGACCCATCCGTCGAATTAGTGGCAATATGATTCGATTTGTTTATCGTGATAATCATGAGGAAAAGATACGAATCACATTGAAATAATGAAGTGGCTCAATCAACTCAATCCTAATAAAAATTTCTCAATCCTAATAAACATTTATGGTATAAAATTGAACTTGGTCTAAAACACGAAGTGCCCTTCAAAAACGCTGAGGAACTATTTAAAACTATTAAAACCACGTAACACGCGAAAAAAAAGATAAACTCTTTGAGCCTGAACCGAAAATACTGCAATCCTATAAAGCAAAAACTAATCCATTATTTTTTTATATTAGTTATAAAAAAGTTGCTGATGTTTTGGAGTTGAGAAAATCAGTTTTTGTTTTAAATCTGGAAGTAAATTTTTGTTTACAGAATTCACATGAAAATGAAATTCATACAATTTCAAATGCAAAATGATAACATAAATAAATGCTATTTTCTTTAATTCATAAAAAAATTGCTTATGCTTCGGAGGACAGCATACCTTTAACCGGCACGGAGGGGATAACCGGCTGGCGGGGATTTCGCTCAAGTGATGAAAAAAAACAACCTTTTTTTAAGCTTTTGTTTTCACAATACCTTTTTTATAAACATTTTTTATAAATTGAGAAAATTGTGAATATAAAATGTGAACTTTTTTTTAATAGGAAAGAAATATTAAACTTTTTCTTAGTCACACGCAAAGATAACAAAAAAAAATAAAAAACAAAATAAAAAAAATAAATGGCCCGAAGAATTTTTCAAATTGAGTGATAAACTTGCCCCACAGTGGCAAGTTTATCAGTGGTCAGAAAATCTAAATATTGGGCAACTAGAATTTTAAAATAAAAATTAACTCCTAAGTTAAAAAAAGACGCCTATGTTTTACTAAAATAAAAAAACATCGTTAAAAAGAGGCATACTTAAAAAATTCTGTTACAATAGTTGTATTTTACGTATTTCAACCTTTTATCATGTGTCTTTTTTGTACCAAAAAGGTCGGTAATAATATTGAACCTAGCTTCGTTTTTTTCAGCTAAACAGATCACTGTAATCACCCCCTTCCTTGCAGCCATCTCTGGGCTCTGGGCTCACAAGAGTAAAATGCCCCGGACCTTGTTCATCCTCACGATGAACCTGTATCAAATATTAATTGTTTATAACATTCCTATCAAAACGATAAACCACAGTTTTTTTCCGTTTGCCGTTCAAATGCCAGAGGAAGATTAATTTAAATACAATAAAGATTGCGTTAAGGCATAAGTAACCACTTCTTTTCAACGAGCATTTTAACTATTAAAGTAATGGTGTTGTTAGATATTGCTAAGGTAAATTACTCAGAAATTATGTGCTGTCAGTAATACAATTAGGATATCGAAATTTCAGTATTTAACTCGATTATTCATTCATTCGTGTTCGCTCAAAAACCTGTTTATTATGCTGTAAAACGAAATAAAAAGGCTCAATACTAAAAATGCCATTTATCATCAAAATCTAATTCTCATACTTTTGCCAAGTAGGTGATTTAGTTTAATATTAAGTTCGTTTTTTCATTTTAAATGATTTTTTTTTATTTTCCCGTTAATTAAACAGTATCTCTTTAAATGCATCAAAATCGCTTTGTTCTTCTTTTGAATAGATTTTTGATCCTCTGACCTGAAGGAATTTTGTACAATGATGAGCAATTTAATCTTTATTCAGCGAATCACGATTAATTTATACAATTAAGTGCGTAAGACCACGTGCCATTTAGTATTAATTGTTAACAAAATTAAATTCAAATGGCGGGTAGATTCCAAAACGGAATAAGAACCTGATGATCATGTACTGCAGCACCTTGTAGCCTAACGGCTGAAAAATCCGAAAAAGTCACTTTTAAAAGTTTTTCTCCTCTAAAAATTTCCAACAACATACTTTGACTTTGTACTTGACAAAATCTTTTTTATCTGGTGCAACCTCTTTTTATAACCTTTGAATTTGTAAAAAATTGTAACGAGGTAATTTTTTCTGACATTAAGTTGAATGCTCTACTAGAGTAACTACTTTAGCAATGAATGCCGTGTTTCTTTTAAGGTGTTTTTGTTCCACTAGTTTGCAAGCCTATATTAAAACTATTTAATAGGTTACAATTTTCTTCTAAAGTGCTAAGGTTGGAAACTATGCATTTTATAATCAAGTTCATCAAAAGTGTTTCATTTGGCTTCATGATCTGACATTTTGTTTTTTGGTTGTCCTATTTCATCTTCTAGATATACGCTTGAAAGTTTACCCACCTTTACTTCTTCTTTACAAACGGTTTGTAACCCAGATAAATTACCCATTAGAAACATTTTTTATAAAAAATATCCTAAAACTAGAGAAACTGAAGGGCAAACGAGAGATTGAAGATGTATTTGCTGTTTCCTTGAGGTTGTTTAATTTAGATGTAGCTATAGTATTGCACCATTTTCCTTCGTCCACAAGTTTACAACGCAAGTTATTCTTTTGTCAACCTTTTTTTGATTACGATACTCATGCCCACGTTTAAACTCATTTTACACTATACTCTGTTGGAATTTTAAAAAATTTAGCACCAGAAACATCATCATGAGAGTCCGAAACATAAGCCACAGCCACACGTTTCCCCACCATCATTTGATTTTTTTTTCCACATTTGGGTCTAGGCACTAGTCAGATTAATAATGATAAATTTGTGTGACTTATGCTAAACCTACGTTAATGAGAAGTTGATGCATTTTTAGAAAAAATGATGAGTATTTTTAAATAAAAATTCATCTTTTATTTTTTTGATTTCTCTACTCCGTTGGAGATTTAATTCATAAATATTTCTTTTTACATTTGTAAATGAATTTATGTAGATGAATATACATAAAATAAAAATTGATGTGGGGAGAAACTTAACCTGGAGGTTACTCCGGAGCATAATGTTAATCAGACGATAACAGGTTTCGTGCTTCAATAGTCAGGGTTGCCAGGTTTTTTTGATATAAGGTAGATTAATGGTAAAAAAAATATATGCAGAAATAACCAGTTAGTTTTCAAGGAGGGCATAAAAGAAGCCAGGTTTTCTGCAATCTCATTGTGTTAAATTTAAAACTGTAAATCTTATTGGCTAAAAGAAGGCAATCTGATAAATTCTACCAATAATCTGACAGCAAATGTCAATATTCTGCATGAATAATAAAACGAAATAAAAACACAACAACAAAAAAAAAAAATTAATAAAATGCTTAGATGCGAAAAGATTAACCTTTTAATTACAAATACGACAAGGTTACAAATAAAATTTGAAATAAAAAGAACTAAAATAAAAAGCTCACTAGTGATAATAATATTCAGCTATTATCTTTATTACCAACTTTTAAATAAAAATGTATATTATAAAACAATATTAAATGTGTTTAACTATCTTATCATTATTAAAAGTTATGAATAACCTCTTTAATATCTTTTCTTGTAATTAGTCATGACATTTTATAATAAGTGACGAAAAACATTAATAGCTTTAAAATAATGGAAAAAAAAAAAAAAAAAAAAAATTGATTATTTTGGTGTTAAAAAGATTATCAAAAGTGTCCTTGTCAACAAGGAAAATATCAACTGCTGTTCAAAACTTTTTGAAAAAGGGTTATTTGTACCCACGCCCTCACAATCGGGAATTTAGCGTCGAATGATCAAGGATGCAGACATAGTCGAAGCAGCAACTGAAAATCGGAATTCCTCTTCACTTATCACTGAAAAGGAATTCCACTTTAAATTTGATTTAAAAGAATTATCAACGAGCCTCAGTTTTTCGGCTGTCAACATTCTTTAATTAGTTATTGGCTGTCAACATTCTCTACTAAGTTATTCAGTACTTATTGGATCCTAACATCAGCTACCAGTTTATTATAGGCAATTTGGAGGTACAACAATGTTATTTTGGCAAAGAAACGATAACAACGGGTAAAAACCCAGGATGGAAAGACAATTTCAGGTCTCTTTAAGTAAATTTTATTAGAGCTATTGCTAAGCTCAACAAAATGAAAAAACATGCAATCGATCGTCCACCTCTCAGCTCACTTTCTATGTCAATATTGAACGTCAAACTGAAGCTGTAGTGCTCTTAGACCAGCAAGAACAGAAACATGATAAAGACGAGGCAGATGATACAGGACATTCGAGACTAAAATGAAAAGTATGAAGAAAGAGTGGATGACCAAGAGTTTCCCATCTTGAAAAAATAATTTCTAAAATGGAAGTTGGTTGGCCAGCTTGCTACTTTCCAAACAAAATAACAAATCACTCAAATTACAAGACATCTGACTTAAAATTTTTAAATAATTGAGATGAATGGTATTAGTTAAGTCTTTTCACATCTATGGTTACTAGTTTCATGGTTACTATGAGCATCTATGGTTACAATCAGCGCAGTCAAAAGAAATAACATAGGACCACTGTAAAATTATTTAAAAAATTTCAGCTCAAGTTTGATATGAGTTTCACAACTCTGATGACAACGGAAACCTTTCCTTCCGTTTTGCAGAAATCTTGGACTTCAAGAAGTTCTTGGAGGCAAAGATCTACCGTTTAATAATTACCAAATCTGCCACCACTTTATCTTGGCAACATTTTTTTTTTACAATCAAATTAAACTAGTGCAATAAATGTCGGTGTAAATTATCAAATATCTCTTAAATTTGAGTATTAACACTGTAAACATTTTACAGATTTAAACTTCCGCAGTTTTATGAGAACTTGCGAAAAGATATGCAGCGATTGCAGCTAAACTATCTCTCCTAATACTGAAGGCGTTAACTTTAAAAAAAACTTGCGGACCAACAGATTGAATGAACCTATAATCAGTACTGACCATTCACTAGGTTAACAAGAGCTTTAAACTAAAGATATTTGTTTTATCAATTATTCTCTATTCAATTAATGGCCCTCTGCTGAAAGAATTCCTTTTTATGCTTCTTTTAATGCCTTCTTACATTATTTTTATTTAAAAATATTTAAATTGCAAAAATCTAAGATCTTTAAATTGCAAAAATGTTTAAAAAAACGTAACATAATTTGCATGAAGTTCAACTATTGTTTTACATATCACTGGACTTGTAAAACGAGTTTAATTATTTATCATAAATGTTAATATACAATATTGTTAGACACAAAGACGATATAGTAGATCACAGCTAACAGTAGATGAAGTGCTCGAGTCTGTTTTTGTTTGATTGTTGACTGCAACAGAGAGAGAGATGCTCCCATAAGCATAACATTTATACATATTCCCACTGGGAACATTAATTGTTTATGTAATATTAACCAATCAAAGCACGATACGTTTAACACCATTTGATTAGGACAACACTAACCTCATGACCCACAGCATTTTTTACGCTAACAAGAGCTTTACTTTTAAGAACCTCATCCTAGTGAAAAAACTTTTTCCTATTGCTTATTGTAGTTTTCTCGCAGAGAACATAACGTTGAAATTTGAGATCTTCTTTACTCATAAAAAAACTCCCTTTACAAAAATTTCTCATTGAACTTATACTTCACAGTTCACCTCAAAAATTCTCATTAAAAAAACGCTCAAACTATATTTACAATATTTCAAGGAAACTACGTCAATAAAACCCGCTTTACGTAGTTTCCTCCACGCAATTCAATTACACTCCTTCTTGGTCCGTAGAGATCACAATCAAGAGCAACAACCTTCAGTATCTAAGGAGTATCCATTGTTCTCGCTTATCTAAGGAGTATCCATTGTTCTCAGTTGCTTCTACGCAGGGGCACTTCATTTTCCTGAACCTCATCGTTAGTCTCCAGATGATTTGCGTCCTCGCTTGCCGGCGTGGTTTCTATGTTTTCGCCGCAACTTGAACCATTATTGCCAGCCTCTGTTTTCATATCTGTCGTATTGTTTCTTCGAGTTTCCTGCTTTCCGCTTCTCGGTCTAATGTGCTTTACGTGGTGCGGCATCTCGCCCTTTTCGACCACTTTCTCCGATAAGTCTCGAGTAATGATGCATGGACGCCATTTCGTCACACACTGTGCCTTGGGTGGCTTTAGCCACACACTCTTGCTAAGTCGTCAGTTTTCAGGAATATTCATTGACAACTCAGCCTTTCCGTTCAATACTTTGACCCTTTAGGCACAGTTATGCAATTTACTCAACCGACTCGCTCTTTCTTTGTCAATTGAGACTTTGTACCAATAAATAACCTCCGATTTGGAAATGTTTGATTGCTTCGCCAATCTCTTGACAGTTCGGTGGTTTCTCTCAATTATGCCATTCCCAGAAGGACAGTAAGCGGCTCTAAGCTTCAAACGCACCCCACAGCTTTCAAGACATTTTTTAGCCTCTTCACTTTTAAATGCAGTGTTTTTGCCATCATTTTGCAATATTTCTCCTTGTGCTCCTCTTACGAAAAATATGGACTGCAAGTGTCGACTTACTGCGATGCTACCCTGCGAGTGTGGCAGCTGACGCCACAGTGGGAATCTTGAAGGCCCACAATCGATCAAACTTAAATAATATTCCCCTTTTTAATGATTGATATCCATGCCTTTTCTTTTCCAATTTTCGTTTACTTCCAATTTCGCGTACGTCCTTGCAACGGGTACCGGATCTATCAATTGGGATAATTCGCACTCCCGAATTAATTTTTGCACATCTTCCTTTGTTGAAGTTGGGAACTTCTTCCGAACAAAGAGCAAAATTCTTTTGAGTCCAAAATGTCCAGTCCGCTTGTGTATTACCAAAGTTGATTCTATATCCTTCAATGTAGTTCCGGCACAATTCGCAATGTCATAAAGCTTTAACATTCTCATCCACCGACCGAGTGTTCTAGTTAATTAGTCGGCCGAGTAGTCCTTCGACGATTTCAGATTTACGTTGACCTCCCAGTTATAGTCATCAACCAACTCCCGGAACAAGTTCACTCTTCACCGTATAAGCGCTCAGCTGACGTTTTTGATCACAATCTGAATTTTCCGGTTACAGCATCAGAAATTTAGTGAAAAACCGTTATGGAGTCTGTGAACTAATGGAGTTTGTAGAGCTTCCATGCCAAAGCCATGTTAATACCGCGTAGAATGGCGTCCAGCTCTGTCATGTTTATGTGAACTTCAGATCTGTCTTTACGCAGCTATGTTACATCTTCAACGGTGACTTTTCCGAATTGGACAAGAGCTCCTAATGCATCAACCCATACTCTACCCTCATCGCTACTTACTTCCCATTCTCCACGAGCATTTTCTCCCACTCCTTTTAACACTTCTTCCCTCAAACACATCACCCCTATATCATGGACCTTATCATCCCATTCATTTGTCAAAGAAACTAACTTCCTCATAATAATGCTGCAAACAACACACAACCAACCGGACTCCGGCAAAAGACTAAAGAACTGCCCATATATGGAGAAAACCGACCTTCTTGATGACTTCCTCCAGCCGATTGCGTCTTGAACACATTAGCTTACCGCTAACTTTCTTCACGGCCTATATGAACACTCCTGCCCCACTACCATCGTTCCTTTCGCCATTCTTACTTTTTAAACCATATTTAGAAATATGTTTTCTAACGTATTCAATGTTAACCAAATTCTCATCAACAAAAATACCATCTACGTATGTCGATGTCCCTTTTTTCACTTTGTCATCTTGTTCAACGATGGTGCTCACTACTGATTTCATGATCATCGGTGCCACATTAAGTTCAAAGCCAAGTCGCGTCAAACAATACCGTTTGCTCTTAAGCATCATCGTTTGATATGGCCATAGTGTGTCATCCACTTTCAGCAGGAGATATGCTTTTCACAAGTCGATAATTGCTGGGTAGTTACCCAATCGTCTCCACTGCCTCAACTTCTTAGCTTAGATGTCCGAGTCTCCTGTGAATGTCTCGATGAACCTATTGATTTCTCTCCAGTCTACCACCAGGCGTACTTTTTTTTTATTGCGTAAAACCACTGCCATGTATGCCAAAACCACGGCTACTAATTCAAATCATCTCCGTTTTTGCATATCCACTTAATTGTCCAGTCCACTCCATCGAACACTGCTTCGTGGTCCCGTTTCTTTTCTTCAAATTGTATTTTTTCTTCATTTTTTTTTTCCATCGCACCTTCATTTTCCCAATAGCTTGCTTTGCCTGACGGAAGAATGGTAAGCCCTCCTTGCAACCGAATTGAACTTATTCCAAGCATCACATTTGCTCCTAAGGGTCAAAAACTCGACACTAAAACCTGGTCACGCGTGCAGGCATCGCCAACCTCAAGGAAAACCGTTGCCGTTGCAACACATTTTTGAACTTCGTCTTCGAATATTGTAACCTTTACATCACTCGATCGTTCCAATAGATATGTCGAAACCAGTTTTTGAAAAGTAATCGCCGTTGAACATCCAGTATCGACAAAAGCTCTCGCGTTTCTTCTATCCACCTTTATTTGAATGACCTCAAGTGCGCTTAACCCATAGGTGTTTAAGAGCAAGCTTGCGCATACCGCTCGCTCTCCTCCTCTTTTTTTTACTGGTTGCTTTTACTGCCACGTGTCCCATCTCTCCGTATTTGAAACGCCGGACATTATTTTTTGGGGGCTGCGCAATTACTTGCGACGTAATTTAACCCTCGACAGTTATAACATACTACAGGCTCAGGTGACTTTGTTCTCACAACGTTCCGGCCGGTGGGAGCAGCGGTTATATTTAAATCATTTGCACTCTTCCAATTCAAGGCGGCAATTTTGGCAACATTACGTCAATTGTCTCTTTTGCAGCTCTAAATCTCGAAGAAACCGCTTCCGGCAATTCAGCAACAAATGCCTGTCGCACCGCCTCGTCTGGCAACCTGGCCAGACACGCCAAGCGTTTCAAATCCGCCAAAAGAACATCCACTCGTTCCTCATCACTCATTTTCCGCTTCGTAAACAGCTCGTATGTTGCGTAAGCATCCAAAGAAAAAGTTTTCAACAAGACATCCTCGATTTTGCTTGCATCTTTCTTGTCTTCTACTCCCAAGTCGTCGCAGACTGCATAAGCATCACTTTGCAACAGAGCAGGAAAGAGCACTGTCAACTCAACGTCTTGCATCTTCGCAATAACTTTGGTTTGCTGCAACCAAGTTACGGCATCGGACATACCGTCGTATTTTTCGAAGATATCCGAAAACTTCAGGAGTGACTCCATCACGCGCCCGGTTAGCTTGTAGAGAACGCAATGTTGGAATTTTAGATCATTACTCATTAAAAACCTCCCTTTACAAAAATTTTGCATTTAATTTATACTCTACAGGTCACCTCAAAACGCTCTTAAAAAAACCACTCAAACAATATTTCGAGGAAATTGAAATGAAATCTATAATTACACTAATATTGCTTCACTCGAGTATAAGTTTGGATTAGTTTATTGAGATAAATCAACAATACAACTTCATGTTAATAAAAGAAACGAAAAACATTGTTTGTTTCTTTTAAAACACGGATTATTTTTTTACCCTCCATGAATAAGATGCTTTAACAACTTAAGCCATGGAGTTAGTACAAAAGTTTTAAAGTTGAAAGGTAACAGATTTACAATAAAGTCAAACCTGGATTACTAAAAACTACAACAAAAGAAATGAACAAAAAAGAAAACTAACGTGCTCAAGTATATGATTTTTATTCAACTGAATCAGACATTAATTGCAATCAAGATATGGAATGTTGTGCTTTTTTAAATACTAATCTGTAAAGGTGTTATTGAAAAATTTAGTCGATACCCTAACAGTTTTGAACAGTTAAGTTTTAAAGGAAAAAATCTTGCAGATGGAAACTATATCAGGGGGCAACCGCCTTACCGATAAGTTATAAACTCACATCAGAAGATTTTCGTATTAGATCCAACCAACAAAACTTGTTACCACTTCCATTCATTGAAAACTTTACCTAACAAAAAAATACTTTTAAATGCGGTTGTTTACTGTAATTTCATTAAGAAACTGCTTTTTAGAGACGGGATCTTCAGATAATGGTTTTATTTAGAATTCTGACAAGGACCAGAAATTCAATTGTAGCTATAGTGATAAAATGATGGCTGTTTTATTAATAAGGTACTCGGCAGTTGTGTAACTATTTTATGATTTTAACAAACAAGTCGAGAGCAGAGACAAAAGCTAACGATAAGAATACTGGTAAGACATGTATCAGAAAATATCTGCGCGGACATTTAAAAGGATATTTATCTAACTATTGTATTTCGATACTGAATGTTATGTATATTTTGAAAGTACATATATTAATATTTTTAAATTTCACTTAAGAAAGTTTGTGAAGTTTAGTACCTGAGAACGCACGCACTTTGCATTTTACACTCGACATCAGCTTTTGCACAGTCTTCGGCTGGACTTTCTTGGTAGCTCTCATCCATTTATTTTTGAAGTCTTTAATGTTTTTGGCTTCTTTTATATTGAACCTTAGTTTTCTTTTGACAAGAGCCCAATATCTTTCGATAGGACGTAGTTCGGGACAATTTGGTGGATTGCAGTGTTTTTCAACGAAATTTACTTTATGTTCTCTAAGCCAGTTTAAAGTTGTCCCAGAGTAGTGACATGATGCTAAATCGGGCCAAAATAGTGGGTTACCCGTGTGTGTTCTTAAAAACGGCAAAAGACGTTTATTGAGGCATTCTTTTATGTATATTTTGGTGTTAATTGTTCCCGCAGTCACAAAACAAGAGCTTCTTTCACCACATTCACAAATTGCTTGCCAAACTAAGAATTTTTTTGCAAATTTTTGCATTCCAATCCATTTATATTTGGAATTCAGTTTCTTGCGATTAATCACTGAATAATATTGGTGTCTTGGAAGAGATCGGAAATATGCAGCACAATAAGTTTCATCGTCAATAATCAAACAAAATTTTTTAGCACATTATTTTTTATAGAGCAGCTTTGAACATCGAATTGCGACATTTTCTTGCTTTTCTTCACGACGAGAAACTTTTTTCTTTTTATAAGATTTATACCACAATTTCTCTTTACTCTTTGTATAGTGGAAGCACTTGTCTTATATTTATTCGCTAATGTTCGAACAGAAATCTCCGGTTTTCTAAGGCATCTTTTACCTTTTTACCAAGATCTCGTCTAACGAAACATTTTTTTCTTCCACTTCTTGGTTTTCTTATGATTGTACCAGTGTCCTTAAATCGTTTCACAACGCTCTGCACTGTTCTCAAAACAATCTGCAGCTCTTTAGAAATTGTTTTGTTTGATGCACCAGGATTTTTAACGAGAAAATGCAAAATTTTTTCTTGCTTCTTATCTTGATTTGATGACAATTCAATTAAAGCTTATTGTTTTAATAACAGAGTTGTTTAAATTTTGATCAAAATTAGTAAAATCGCATTTTAAAACAATTAACTATTTTAAATGATGTACGGTTTCCGTAAACACTACATCAGAACACGCGCAGATTTTTTCTGGTACATGTCTTAGACTAACTTTTCTTATTTAAGTAATTACAAAAAAACAAATTACTGTAAAAAGTCAGTCACTTAGTAAAACACATCGACCTAGTAAAGACAAAGAAAATACAAAGAATAGAGATATATATAGGTAAAATAAATCATATATTTTTATTTAAATATACATCCATACACTAACAAAGTTGTAAGACAAACATAAAACAAAGAAAAACGTTTTAGAGGTTATGAATAAAGCTGAACGTAGCAATATAGGGAGAATCGAAGGATTGACTTTAAAAATAGATTCTCAGACATAAGGATAAAACTATATTTAGAGGGTTTAGTAAGGTGCTCAAAAATAGGGTAAACAATTATATAATAGAATCAATTCCATGTTTAGTTGTCTGTTTTAGCGAGGGAGTTAATTTGTTATGTGACAGATTTTTAGTTATGCCCATACGTTGCCCTTTTACTAAAGTAGTCATAAAAAATAGTTGGAAAGAGATTCTTTTGCTAACCCAGATAAAATGAGTAATTTAAAAACTGGATTAACTTATGTTAAAAGTTTTAAATGCGAGATGCAGGATTTAAGAAAGAAATTTTCTTAAGCAGAAAAGAGTCATTCGTATTGCTCTATTTTAAAAAGAATCGATTTTAGAAAAACAGACGATTTTAAATTGTACCAAAAGTTGACATGCGTAAGTGTGAACCTAAAATTGAGTGTATTCTATATAAATTGAGTAAGTAATAAAGATGTAACAGAGTGATGTAAAAGATTTAATACAGTGAGTAATAGAGATAGTTTAATAGATTAAGAGTGATATTAAAAGTAACGTTTTAAAGTTAAACTAATGTCTTATTTTTACTAACTTGCTAATGTAACGCTTTATATGACTGGAAGATCATTTATCTGTGTTTTTTAAGAACTTTTCTCGTCTATTACAACACATAGATAAGCTATATTATCAGGAAGAAACTTGTTACTTATCTAAATAAAGTCAGTGTGCACTGTCTTAAATATTACTACTTCTGTTTTTTTAAGAATTAATTGAGATTTTATTTGCTTGAATTAAACAGACCCAACCCTGATTTACATGTTTATTTATTCTTTTTAGAAAGTTTGTTAATAATTGAAGATTATCATCAGCAAAATGATACACTGTTGGATGTTTGATGGAAAGATTAAGATATGTGATATAGGTAAGAATGAGACGAAGACCAAAAAAAATGCCTTTAATGTCTGAGTAGGTGCCGTTTTAAGCTACGAACTGTCGAAGATTGAAAAGATATAGTTTAAACCACTTTAAGGGTATGTCGCGTACATCATAATAGTTAAACTCTAAAAGGAGATTTATTATATAAAAATGTTTATTATCATGCGTCATGATATATTCAGAACTATTATGTATTCCAATACTAAATAAATGCAGTTCCACTATTTTTACGATAGCTACTAGAAGAAGTAAAAATTCTCATTTTAGTTAAATTTACCATTAAGTATGTAATTCGAAATTATTTTCCTAAGGATGTTTTGATTACCATTATTAATTATGCTTTGGTTAAAGTTGTCTAGGTATTTCTCTCTCTTCAGATGGAAGATGCTCTTGATATATCATTTAAAGAGTCTGCAAGTTACGACAGCCAATAGTGAGAAAACTTACGTTCCAAGAAAGGCTTCTTGATACATAAGCTCAGTCAATACAAGTAGATACTCAATACAAAGCTTACTCAATTTCTTTTAGTGAGACTGTAGAAAGTAATGCAAACTGGTCCCAGACAGCCTTGACTAGACTCCCTCAAAGAATTTTTACCCCCATTTCAAGTTAAGATAAGATTGGTATTACAGATTGTATAGACATCAGATTTTTAAGAAAAACCTTTTTAAAGAAACTTGTCTGATGTTTCCAAAGGTATCTCAGGCAAAGATTAAAGATAACACATTTGTTGGAAGCCTAGTAATCGCAAATTTACAGTCAAACTTATAATTCAAAACCTCATAGTCGAGTGGCCTTTTATTCTTTATTATTCGTCAACGACTTTATACTTGCATTTATTCTTCATTTGTATCTTCAACTAGTTTGTTTTCTTTTAGAGTTATCATATTCTCACTCTCAAATTCAGGTGAAACCGTTGAGTCACTATAGTATTCTTCAGCTGAAAGATTAGCATGTCTTCTGCGCATTATTAACGTATTATCCCAAGTCAAACATGGAGCAAGTATAGCATACTTTCTCTAAGATGAATCTGATTTCAATGAAGGATAGGTCCATCGTGATTCAGTTTTACTTAATACAATCTAGATGCAACGTATTTAGTTTTTTAACCTTTTAGACTCCATTCGCGAGTTACTATCGTTTGAATTGCAACATTTGCAACATTTGACCTTCTCTAAAGACATGTGGTACAAAAGGAACAAAATATTTATTATGGTACTTTTTAGATTGAATTTTATCTTTGATCGTTTCTCTTGACTCTATCAATTGTTCCATATTTTGAGTTTGAAATCTGAGTAAATTGTTATCTCAGTTGACGTCCATGTAACAATTCTGCTGGAGAGAAGCCACATTTTTTTGGAGTATTACGATTCCTTTATAAATGTCCTCATTTGACATGTTAACCTTGTACTTGAAAGCAGAAATACTGCAGTTCACAAGCTAGAGTAATCAACAGTAATTAAATAGTTTTTATTAGCCTATAGGAACAAATCGGCTCCAAGTTTTTGTCATGGTCACGTTGGAACAACAGGAGATAACAAAAGTTCTTTTGGCTTTGTGTGAAACTTTATACATGCCTAACATTTTTTAATTAACTGTTCAATTAGTTAGTTAAACCATTGTGACAAAGTGCGAGTTAAGAAAAATGTTTATTCAATCAAGTTGAAGTAAAAATTTCGTCATAAAATTTCAGCTGAGGAATAAAACCTTTGACCAAAAAAGTTGAAGCAATAAAAATTTTTCCAAGAGCAACAAATACTACAGCTTTACTTAGTTTTCTAGGAATTGGTCAGCAATAATCAAAATTTAATCCATAGCTGCCATTGTAGCTCAACCTTTAACAGATTTTATATGTTCAAAATAAGCATGGTTTTAGACTGACAATTTTTCAAAAGTACTCAATGGGGTAAAAACAGACTGACCAGTTCACCCATTTTGTCGCTGTGGTGACTATGCATGATATTTAAGTAATGCAGCAAACACTGAGATGTTTTTAAAATGACCAACCTTCCGGCTCTCTGGTTTTCATTTTTAGTTAATGAATTTTTTCCCTAACTGAAGCGTATTGATAGTAACACTCGTCACTCACTGCCCCACAGTTTTGGTGAATAAAGTTCGGATGATGTCGTAGAAATTGAGTTTTTAAGGAAATATTGCAGTGAAGAAATTAAGATAAATTTTTCAACAACTATCTTGTACATTCCTAGGTGTTTTATCCAAGTAAATTTGTTGTCACTGACATTAAAGTTAGCTACGCAAAATTTTCCATGCTATGCAACAGAGAAAGAGCATTACCATCATTAATAAGTAAAGGGGTCTGTGAACTAACTAAGGTTTCTAGTCGACACAAAATTTTTTATTAATCTAAACTTGTTGCGTAATACAGGTTTATAATCTTTTTGGTGCATATAAGGCTGGACATATTTTAATTTTTAATCTTAGCTGAAATATCTATTGTTGCTAACAAATTCATTTATTAAGTCCTGTTCCACTGCAACACCGTCACATTTAGATAAGAAGCACAAATATCTAAGAGGAGAGAGACTACATTCAGGTTACCATTAAAGGAACATAAACGTTGATTGGACTTAGTACTCCTTAATACATCTTTGAAACTTTTATTTCGACTTTAAAAACAACTGAGACTAATGGAAGATAGTTGTTCAATTTTTTGTTTCAATGTAAGACCTTTTTCATTTGGAAGTACATTACAATTACTAAAAGGTTTGTGGTAAAAAGTATGTGATCAGCCACCTGAGAGCTCAGTCGCTCAACTCCTCGAAGGTTGATAAAAAAGTTGACCCAAGAAGGGCTTGCCCTTCGGGCAGGGCCCTCCCTAACCTATCAACTTTCTTATTGACCCTCAGAGGTAGCTCAGAGGAGTACCTCTGAGGAGTACCTCTGAGGAAGTCTCTTGGGTTGGTCGCACCTACACTTTTTCTGAGTGCTTTCCATTTAAGGCCCTGCGGTTGGGGGCAGAGACCAGCGACTGGGCAAACGTTCTAGGTCTCTGGGTTCTACAGCACTCTGCGGCAGGGTTGACGATGTCACATAAGAAGTGAATCCAAGGAAGTGACCACCTTCGAACTTTGCAATAGCGTATAGCACGACGGACACATTAACATCGACAGACATGATTACAGACGCTGCACGAGTTATATTTATAGTAATACCAGTACCATTGTTTCCAATCTTCAATCCTGAGCCATAGAGGTATTGATTACTAGTGCTACGGAAGTTGATAGCGAGGAACTAAATCGTACCATCATACCAATCATTTAAGGTTATGGTTTGCATGTTCTGCCCACCGAAAACCATGTTCGTCTTGTGGGAGACTATGCGATTTGTTCTAGAAAGATGAGAGACTCTCAAACTCGAGAGCAATGGTACTGAGACTATAGTTGACAGTAGCACCCATGTCAGATCAGATGATGCCCTGAGATCGATCGCTTAACAAATCTCATACTCCATGTAGTCTCCAAAGCAACCAACCATATCCTTAGTTAGGCTAGGGAGTCGGATCAGTAATTTCTGACCGGAAGGGTTTGCTAACGAGCTAACGACTAAAGTTGAAGTGGTTATCAGCTTTTCGCTGCGGATAGTGTGCCGAGTCATTTATAACTATTACAAAGAGTACTGGAGGTACCTTCATACCTAAAACTTGTAACTTTACAAATTTTCCTATGAAAATAAAAAAAATTTTGGATATTGTTTGAACAAAAGGTTAAAAAGTATCAACAAAATCCTCGAAGGGTTGGATGAGGTGAAGGCTAGATCGCTCGCTGATCCAAGCCTTCTAAGTGCGTATGAGCTGCTTGAAAAGCAAAGGAGTGACCTTGAAGATGCTAAAAATGTATATTCAAAAGCAGAAGCTGGGTTAACAGGAGCAGAGTTTAGCCTTAGAAGTCAGTTCCAACATTTACGCGAGTTAGACGATGTTACTTCTTCAAATAGTGTTAAAATATTGAGCGAAAAAATTCGCTTAGATTGTTGAGGTGCTAATTGCCATCGCTACATTAATAGGCTGACTAGCTAATAGTTTTGGTAGGATACGACCAACCGCTCAAGCTATAGTACCTACTGGACCTGATCTCAAGCCTCCAGGGCCCGAACCGAAAGAAAAAGAAGTCATGGACTGGCTTATAGACGCGCTGCGCTGGCTAGCTGGTTAGGCTGCTGACATTGCTTATGATACTCGGCTCTATTATTGCCTAAATATTACGGGTCGTAGCGAACGTTGAAGATTTCCTAACCGAGAATCTCTGGCTTGCTCTTGTTGCTGAAGCAAGACTCAAGATCGCGGCAGTAAACAAATATAACCGCAAAAGGAGTGTTAGAGGAAAGAAAAATTAGGGTTTATCAAGGTCATCGTTGTCGTCGTATAGGGTTATATTATAAGCGTATAGGGTTGTCATACTGATTTATTACATCAACGACATATTTTCACCATGGAAGTGGAACAACCCACTCGAATCTGTTATTTATACAATCTTTGTAAATTTCGCGGTAAGCATGGCTACAGCTGTGTGCCGAATCTTTACGCCTATGCTGTACTCCAGCAATCCATTCATAAGAGTCATTCACAGGTTCCAACTTTATTATACTGTTAGGAGGATGCTATGAAGTTTGGGTATTGGGCTACCTTTTTCTAGGAATTGGAAAGCAGACATTAATACTTTGAAGCTTGAGGAGATAAAAGAAGAATATGGGGTTCAAGTCGGGGTGGAGCTACAGTCATGGGCATGGCATTTTTATGAAAAGCGCTTCGTTTAGCGGGGGAAAACCATCAACTATTTCATGATTAACATGGCTGCCGGTCACATCCCTGAATTAACAAACAAAATTTCTAAAGCTTATTCCAGAGCAATCTCAGGACGTATTAGAGCTTACACAATATGTGACCTGTAAGCGCAGCTAGCGACTCGCAGAACCATCATAAGCTCTACAGCCAGCGCACTGGATGCTAAGGCGGAGTTCGTAAACGCCCTAGAAGTCTTCATAGAACACCCCAAAGACAATGGTGCTGACATCAGACGCTACCAGAACATATTATCGAACGCCAACAGTACTCTCAATTTCGCCTTTAACTCAGGTCACGGTTTGTAGATTTGGGGTCCTAATATCAATGAAATACCCTATGAAAATCCTTTTAAGGGGTGATAGTGCATGCATATGGGAGCCCAAAATAAAGGGTTTTGAAATCCCTCATTAACATCCAAAGCATAATTTTGGTCAAGAAGTTTATAAACTTTTGCATACCATAATGCGATTTATTTAAGTGCTTAAAATGCTACGAGACATGCTTTGTTTAAACAATATATATAATATAAAATGAAATGCATAAAAACAAAACTTTTTTATTTTAATAGCTTTTATCCAAATATGCATCTTATTGCTGTTCCGATGTATCATGAGAAATTCTCAAGTTCGAACTTTGCCCCTCGGTTAAAAAATTACCGGCTAATTTGGCAGTAATTATTCAAAGAAGAAAGCAAAATGTAAACACAGTGAGCGCTTTTTAAATAAATTTAAAGATGCCTACATTTGCAAAAACTCATGAAGATTGCAGAAAATCTGTTTGTGTTATATGCATGAAAAAGGGTGATCAAGAATTGACTGAAAACTATAAGTTGAAAATTCTTCAACTGATTAAAACAGACATAGATTTCAGTGATGAAAGAGTTCATTTGGCTACTTGTGTTTCATGCAGATCTCAAATTGGAAAACTTTGTGCTGGAAAAATCAAACATGTGTCTAAACTTTTTGACTTCAAGTCAATTTCTATCAAACCTACAACCAGAGTTTCGTCAGTTTGTGAGTGCCTTTTATGACAAATTGCCAAGATCAAAGGAAAGGAGAAGCATCCGTTTGACAAAGTCAAAGAATCTGAGGAAAAAATTCCAAAGCAACACACCTGTTAAATCCTCCTGTGAGCACGTGTTAAAGAATTCTTGCTCTGGGAGAAATAAACACTGGTGGAAAGGAACTTTCGGTTAAATTTTCACCAACTTGTTTTTGACCACACCTACTTTGAGATTAGGTATCTGCACAACAGTCATGCCAGTTTCGTCTAAGCTAAATATACGTCAGGTGTAAATTAGTGAAAAAATTGTTTTAAAATTCATTATCATTTTGGGTGGTGACTCTTGATAAGCTTGAATTATCTGGTTGATGCAAGAAAAGAGCTTTGTCTTGATATGAAACCTTTTATAGACACCAGTATTTTTTTTTTTTACTTCTACCCATCGTTCAGGGTATTTATTCAAAGCATTACAATAATTACATGCCATAATTCTAGTTTGGTGGTATGAGAAGCCATAGTTCATTTTCGAAATAAAGAAATATTTTTCAACCTTTTTTCTACTAACTCTGTAAATGTTTGAGTCGAAAAAAACTTTGTGGAATCATTTTCACTGATAGATTTTTGATTATTTTCCGGTATTTTTATTCTGTTGCTCTTAGTGATACCAAACACAACTGCAGCTTTTCTAAGATTCATTCTTTTTTAGAATTATTCAACTGTTTTGTATTTTGAATCAGAAAATTTTTGCTTAAATTAAAATTTTGCGGAAAACAAGTTTTTAAAAATTATCTAATTCTACGTTTTTTTAGGGCTTTTATTTTTTTTTTTCTACCAAAAATAGACATCTGTGGTTTGAAAAAAATCATGAACCTTTGCACCAGTTTTGCACAATCGTTCTTTGGTTAAAATTTTGTATTATTACGCAAAATTTAGAATTTGCAGCAGAAATTACCTAAAAAGCAGGGTTTTTCTTGCGCAAAAAAAAATTTCCGTTAACTGCTATCTTACACGCAAAATTACGCATAATTTACTCAAAAAAATAACTCAAAAAGTTACGCATAATTTACTCAAAAAGTTAACTCAAAAAAATTACGCATTATTTACTCAAAAAGTTAACTCAAAAAATTACGCATTATTTACTCAAAAAGTTAACTCAAAAAATTAAGAAAAATTTTGCTTATAAGATTGCAGTTTACGGAAACTTTTTTTGCGCAAGAAAAATCCTGTTTTTAACGTAATTTCTGCTGCAAATTCTAAATTTTGCATAATTATGCAAAAATTTAACCAAAGAATGATTTTACAAAGTGCAGTGCAAAGGTTCGTGATTTTTTCTTCAAACCACAGATGTCAATTTTTGTAAACATAAAGATTTGTCCTCGTAAAACGTTAAGTTACATAATTTTTAAAATAACAATGAATATTAAGTGTTTCAGAAATACTTTTGACATTTTTCTAAAAGTAAGAATTCAGTAAGAAGCACTTTTTATCTTTATTTAAAATATTTAAAAATCTGTCGAACTTGAAGTAGAAACATTTAGCAAAATGGTAAGTTTGCACTGGAGCAAACTCATGATTGATTGCAATATAAAGGTGAGTTTCCACTCATCCGTTTTAACTACCGGAAAGGGAGAGGGATGGAAAAACTAATCACATTAGCATGCGCAGTGATTAATTTTCAAAACTAAGTTACAAATTGCGCATGCTCATGTGATTAATTTTCCCATCCCTTTCTCTTTCCCGTAGCAATAGGCGTCCATCCCTCCACAAAATAAAGGTTTGAAAGCTGTAGTATTTACAAAAATGAATGAAAATTTTTTGTTACAAAACACTTTAGCATTCAACCCCTTGTTTTGTAGAGTGATGAACCCCAATTCAAACACTGCAACTTTTTGATTTTTATCCGTGAGTAAACTTTTATATAAGGAGTAAATGAGTCAAAGAAAAGTATTGTATTTCCAACATTGGTGGAGATAAGGTTAACCGTCCATTATAAAAAGCTAATGAGTAAACTATTCATCGACCGAAATTTGTTTGCCATCATTATAAATAAAGTTTAGTTTTAATCAATAAAAATTGAAAATTAAATATCACCAAGTACACGAATTTTTCCACCTCTAAATTTAAGAAATGTAGACCCTTTTATGGCACACAAGGGCTCAATCCTACAAAGCTTGTTGCACAAAACGTAAAAAAATGCGTAATTTCGGAAAATTTTTGCGTAATTTCACAACTTTCAAAACCGCAATTCTAAAAAAATTCGTTTTTAAGGATTTTTCAAATTTTCCTTGAAATTAGTAACTTTTACGTAAAAAGAGTAAATTTGAGTTTTATTTGGCACACAACGTAAACAAGTAATATTATATAAGTTGTTTTTTTTATCGCAACGAAATAAAATAAAAATTTATTTTTTGATAGAAGTAAAACGGCATTTAACTTTTCTGAAGATTTTGTTTTAGATTTTGTTTTTATACTTCACAAATTAATAGTATAAGGGTCCTAAACAATCTTGAAATTTTTTTTGTCTCAAAGAGGGGAAGGGGGGGGGGGCAGTATGCTTACGGTTTGCTTCATATAGAAAATTTTTATGCTAAATGGTTGAATGTAATTTTGTATTATATTTTTATAATTGAACACTGTCGACTACTGAGTACAGGAATTTTTTGGATCAATTAAAACATTATGAATTCTAATTTTACGAATAACAATAATAATAATTCAATAATGATGATGATGATGATGGTGATGATGATGATGATGATGATGATGATGATGATGATGATGATGATGATGATGATGATGATGATGATGATGATGATGATGATGATGATGATGATGATGATGATGATGGTGATGGTGATGATGATGATGATGGTGATGATGATGATGATGATGATGATGATGATGATGATGATGATGATGATGATGATGATGATGATGATGATGATGATGATGATGATGATGATGATGAATAATTATAATAATAATAAAAATGATAATAATAATAATAATAAAAAATTTTGTACAAAATTGTACAAAACAAACTTAGGGTGTCTTATCTTTAGGGATGATAAATTTACAAATTGAAATGTACCTTTTATAATTTTACGAATTAGTTACTCATATTATCACTAACCTAACCTAAGCTTTCATAAAATATAGTGTCAAGAATTAATACTGAAAGTTTATTACTCGTTAAGATAGTAATTGTAAAATTCTAATCTGTGAAAAATAACAGGAATATTCCAGCTCTTAAATTTATCATTCGTAAAAATATAACAGATGCATTTCAATTTGTAAATTTATCATTTGTAAAGAAGAAATCACAGTTTGGACAAATAGAAATCATAAAAATGTGATAATACCAATTTTCCCAACTATAAATTTTTCCATGGACAATCCAATTATTTAGCTGAAAAAGGTTCTTTAACATTAAGCCATATTAAGCAGTAAGTACGCAGTAAGTAAGCTGTTGGCAGATCATTCAAAAAGTTAAAATTGTTTATTTAAATTTCAAAATTGAAAAAATATATTTAAAAAAAATTTTTGAAACCTAAAATAAGATAAATGTAAAGCATCCCATTTTGAAATTAAACCAGTCTTTATTTCGTTTTTCCAGCCATATAAATGTTGACATATTATCAGAAACTGAAACTAGCTGAACTTGTATATGCCAATAAAAGTGTTCTGTTTGGAAAGCGAAGGCCAGGCATCGATTGCAAAAAACGTGATGAAATCTGGAAGAACATCCACAGAGAGTTGTTGGACCTTGGTGCAGTTGTAACTGATCACAAAACATTAAAAAGAATAGACTTCGACAATTTCAAGCGAGCAACAGTGAAAAAGTATGTTAAGTCACTGACGACTGGAAGCCAAGGTTTTACATTCACCAATGCAGAGGAGATTATTCTTGATATTGTTGGACGAGACTCTATTGATATTGTTGCTCTGGATGTCCCAAATGTTGCTGTTAGAATTGGAACAAAGGCTTCCTCAAGCAAAACACAGACTCAAGTGGTTTGTGGTCAAGCTTTTGAGGCCCATTCCATCCCTTTTGCTTTTGATGAAGCCAACAACATTGAAGCAGGTAAGATTAAATCATTGATATTTTTTTTTATTTGTTCAATATTGCTGGCAGATGACCAGTATATGTATATAACATTACATTAGCAGCAACTTTTTGTTTAACATTGTAGGAGAACAAACGATCGACAACTACGTAGGAACACCCCAATCAAGCATATCCGGTGTTTGTGAAAAGAAGCCACCTGCAGCAACGTCATCAAAAAAAAAAAGTAGAACAATTTTATTTTTGAGAAGAATAGAAATCTCAGTCTTAGGAATCATCAGATAGAATTGGAACTTAAACACATGGCCAAGCATAAAGAACTCGAACTCAACCTTCTGCAAGAAAAAATTGACTTCTATCAAGCCATGACTACAAGAATTCGTGAAGTAATTCATTATCTCTTAATGTTTATTATAAACAGTAATTTGTTATTACCTTGAAGTTAAAAAATATTTTTTGGAAATTATGAGTTTAGGAAAGTGGAAATCTACTTTAATGCTAGATTCTTTGGATTCTTGACTATTGCTAACAACTGTCAATGATTTTTTTTATATTGCTTTATGTTTTATGTATCATAACTAGCTTCAAAAATCATTAAGAATATTTCTAATTCTAAAAAAATATTAAGCACCGGCGTTACGGTCGACCGTATAGAGTAAAAATGTTACGTAACAGTCCTTATGAAGTTAACTGTAGCTGTAACGCCAGTGCTTACAAAATAAGTAGCCTCGACAAAATATTATAAAAAAGTCTGAAACTTTCACTAAATAATTTATTAATTTGTGCTTGAGCTCATTAAAAAGTAAGACAAGAAACTGAATACAAAGCCAATACAAAATTAACTTCGATAATTGCGATATTTGAGACTTACAAGTTAGCACTGGCATTTTGGTTGTCCATATACAGTAAAAATTACATACAGCAATGGTTGTTATAAAGTGAAACATAATACTAGTACTCACTTACAAGTCTTTCAATATTTAGATGTAGCACCCATTTGAATTATTTAATACTTATTTAAGTAATGGAATTACAAAAAAGGTTTTTAGAATTTACTGACGACGGTTCTTATTCTGTGGCATTGGAACTGGAGCCTCTTAAACATTGGTCTGAACAAGTTCATCTTCCTTAAAATCAGCACAATTATCTCCTACAGCAATACACATGTTGTGAAGAATAAATGCACATTGAACAAGTTTTGGAACTAAGTTTACTGCACCAAGAAAACGACAAATTAGCCAATCAGTGTAAGAATCGGCACTGTCCCCTAAAATCATGCTACTTGGAAAAGGCCGCTCACCAGATTCAAAGACATTCCTAAGGGTTGATTCTCGAAACACCTAAAATGTTAATATTTCTTCAAAAATTCCTGTAAATTACACCGTAGAAAATTAGAACAATTTATTGAATTAATATCTGAAAAAAAATTAAATTCATGTCGACTCTAAAGTGACACCTTGATTGAACTCTCACCAAAATATGTATTGGTATCCTTATTAAAATTCACTTTCATTATGCTAAATGATGCTAGTATTGTAAAACACTTTTTATGGCCATATTGGAAAAAAATGGCGTTATAAAACTGGTGCATGCCCAGTTTCTTAAAATATATAAGTTTACTGAAGAATTTTCAATTTCATATATCTATGTTCCTTAATAAGCATCTGTCATTCTACTAAACAAGGGGCTGAAAAGCTGAAGTAAATTCAAAGATAAATAAAAAATAGTGATAACAAAACACTCTAGTTTTCAACTCCATGTTTTGCAGAAAGATGGTGTCTATTGGGGCTGAAATATTTCAAAGTCTTAATTAAATTATTTCATTCAAAAATGTTTTAAAAATTTTAATTCTTAATTAATAAATTTTACGTCAACAAAAACGATTATTTTGTTTATTACCTTCAAGTGAAGTGGAACAAAATAAATGAAACTGAACAAATGAAATACAGATTAATAAATTTTATCAAAATAACAAAAAAAGGTTCCGTCAATTCAAAGCTCATAACTTTGGAAATATTGCAGCTACAGAAGTCCAACATACTTTTTTGAATAACTTAAAGCCTTCTGATTTCAAATATCAGATAAGATATATATTAAGCCCCCATTTTGGAGATATATTTGGCTCCATCACTCCAAAAGGAAGGCACAACATAGATCATGCCGGACATATTTGGAATAAGCATGCTTTAAACTTTCCAAAATGGTAAGTTGGACCTCTGCAGCTGTAGAGCAAAGTTATTTTTTAATTTATAAAAACATACTTTGTTGTAAGATAAGGTTAAATTATGATTTATGTCATTTTTTGCCATAACAAATTTATTCTGATTTAAAAAAATAAAAAGTTTTGGAATTTCATAATGGACATTATATTAATGCAGGGCATAACAACTTTAAGCAAGTTGGCAACACTACATCTATGAAATAGACCCTACTTACTCTTGAGTCATACCAACATCCTAGTGCCTTGGGTGAAACATAAAAGAACTAAAATTTTGTTCTGCAAACTGGCATGATATTTAGGCTATGTGTATGGTGACCAGGGTTGCATGGTTTAAACCAATTTCAAAAATGTTGGTTTAAACCAAATTAATATTTTTTTAAAAAGATTTGAATTTACAACAGGAAATTAAAATAGGGTTGTGTTCACAAATATAACTAATCTTTAATATAGATATTTTTTTTTAAGTCCATTATTTTTTGTTTTTGTTTTTTCATAGAATTGAGTCCTCAGTGTGCTTATAGAACAGAGCAGTAATAAATTAGTAATAACACTTATTTATTTGTTTTCTTCTACAGGCTGGTGCTCCTTCAATAGGTTCATCAAAAAGCATTGCTTTCTGATGAACTTATTTCATCAGGAAGTTTTCTAAACGATATATATAAATTTATTGATAACACAAAAATGTCTCAAAAAACTGGGCGCAAATGTGATATGATTTGGTTAAAATATACACAAGTGACTGTTCCAGAAAGAAAGGAGTGTTGAGCAGTTTGTAATGCGTGTAGAAAAGAAATGAAAGGTCAAATTCAAAGGATGCATGAACATATAAAAAAGTGCAAGCAATCACAACTCCATGAAATTATGGAGCCAATTAAAGATCAACAACTTCTTCAAGGTAATTAAGTTACTGCATTATCATTTAAAATTTTATTCTTTCCCTAAATCATAAACATATATTTAAATAACTATCCCGTATAGACATGTTAACTTAGAATAATTCAATAGACTGAATTTCATTTTAAAGGTAACTCACCATCAACATCACAACAACAAATGAAAAGGTCTCAGCCCAATTCAACATCAGCAGATAGATATTTGAAAATTGATAAGTTTTTCACACAAACAAGCCTCAAAGAGAAAGATTCATTTGATCTGCAACTTGGTAGATTTCTATACAGTACAATCTCTAGCTTCAGAACAGTTGAACACAAAGAATTTAAAAAATTTATCAATATGCTTTATCCAGGATACACTCTACCTAATAGAAATCAAATTGGAGGAGAAATATTAGATAGGGTTTACACAAAAGAAATTGAAAAACGTAATGTGTTAAATGAGAAAATTGTAACCATGTCTTTAGATGGCTGGAGTAATGTACATAATGAACCTATAGTTTGTATTTCTGTAATTACAGATAAAATTAACAATTTAGTAGAAACAATCAACACTTCTGGTCATTTACATACAGGTGAATATCTTACACAATTAGCAAGAGAAGCAATAGATTCTGTAAGACGTAAATTTGGATGCACAGTAAAAAGCTTTATGACTGACAATGCAGCTAATATGAAATCAATAAGACAAGTACTGTCTTCTGAAAGAGATATTATCATAACTTATGGGTGTGCTGCTCATATGCTGAATCTTTTAGCAAATGATCTTAACATTGAAAATGTGAGCGCACATGCTACACAAATAATAAAATATATAGGAAATAATCATCAAGCTGGAGGAATTTATAAATTAAACGGGGGAACAAAATTGCCACTTCCTACTGAAACTTGCTGGAATTCTGTATATGATTCACTTGAAAAATATGTAAACAACTGGAGCATCTTTTTCACAATGTTTGAAAAAAATAAAGACTTGGATCCCGTGATTGGTAAAAAAGTAAGTGATATAAAGATAAAGCGAAACACAGAAGATTTATTAAAAATATTAAAACCAATTGCAGTAGCTCTAGATAATTTGCAAGGAGATCAAACAAAAATAATTGACACTGTTGAAATTTTCAAAGATTTGATGAACAGTTTATCATTTTTATCAAACGAAAAAAAAAAAAAAAATTGAATCTAGATATCTTCAGACTGTCAGTGATACTCATTCCTAGCAAACACACTAGATCCTAGATATTTTGGATCTAATCTTTCTAAAAATGAAAATGAAGCTGCTATGAATTTCGCAGATAAAGAGTTTAAGAATTTGTTACCAACAATATTTAAATTAAAAGCCAAATCTGCTTCATTGGATAAAAGCTATTTGTATAGTGACTCTGTTTTAAAGAATGTATCACCAATAGAATGGTCATACAGCTTAACGTCCCAAACAGTTTCACAGCAAAATCCCTTCATCCCCGTACTGTATGCTGGCTCATCTTGACTCCCTTTAACTCATTTAACACATTGATCCCACAAAACCCCACCATGTTTTTTTTGTTTCCTTCAGTGGGATGCTCTAATTTTCCTTCTTTTTTTTTCTCTTATTTTATAATGCTGCTTTTCCTTATTTGATTCTCATTTAATATAATATTTTTGTATGATTTAGTTATTTACATTAGTTATTCTGGTTTATAGTTAATGAAGTTATTTTCATTTTTTACATAAGGTATGTTCATTTAATTTTTTCTCAGTTTTTGTGTTTTATATGTCTGTGTTAAAGTTGCATTGTATTTATTTTTTTGTGTGTGTTTTTAGATTTATTTTTTTGAGGTTTGCAATAATTTACTTTTGTGAAATAATGAAATCTGGTTTATTATTATTTATTATGATGTGTTCTAATTATTTTCTAATTTAACTTTCTGATTGAATATAAATCTTTTCACTTTTATTTCAAATTCTCAATTCAATATTTTTCTAGTATTTTTTTTTTTTTTTTTTGATTCTTAAAGCTGCAGGAAGCCAAATTGTATAATGTTTACCATTTATTTTATGTGTATTATTTGTTCAATTTAATATTAGCTAGTTTGTGATGGTGTTACATTAACATTAAGCCAGGGACTTTGTTTGATCACTTGTTTCAAGCATCTTCATTTTTTTTTTTTTTTTTTTAATCATTTTAATTTGACCACCTAGTTTATGATTGGAACAATTGTTTTCAAGAAAGCACAATTTAATTTGAAAGTAAAAAAGGATGTTCTGTTTCCCATATTATTCTGTTACATGTTCCATCTAATTTTTTTTGTATTTGCAGATTTTTTAAAGCAGAGAATCTGAACTTTGTTCTCTTTACCATATCTCTTTAGATTCACCAATTTTTTTTTTTTTTTTTTTCCAAAATATTTTTCTAATTCTTTCATTATTTCCTCTTTACAAGTATTGGAAGTATTGATTATAGGGCATTTACCATATTGGAAGTTATGACTAGGAGTTTTAAAGACTTTTAAGGCACATGGCAAAAATGTTCCACAAAGATTTATGAAAAAATGCCTTTTTGTAATGTTGATAAGAATGAGCTTCCAAAGTGACTAAAGAATGTTGTTTTCTGTTTTTTCCATGGTTAAGTAAATAAATACCACTGGTTCATTAAGCCAGTGGTGTTTATTCACTTAACCATGGGAAAATGAATGCAGGAGATCATTAATTTCAGAGTCAGTAATAAACTTGATTGTCACAACTAGTAATAATATTCTCTCATTACTAGTAATACACAATTAGTAATAATATTCTCTATGACCATTTCTGGTGTAGATTCCATAACCCTGTTAATGTCAATAGCTAGACCATTTTGGTGCAATTCAAAAATTCTAGGAATTGAAAACAACTAAAACTAATCAGTAGTGAGAAGATTTAGAGAGCCATGAAACATTTTATGATTGGTTTTTGATTTACTTTTCTTCAAATTCTTCAACCATGACTAATTGCTTAGTTTATATTTAATAAGTAGGCTTTATAATTGATTTGATGAAGATTAAGTAAATGAAGAAAAATACCCAAAAAATTTAACTTAATAGGTAATAATATTCATAATTAATTTGGGAAAAAGTCCTAAGATGCAAAGTGATTAACAGAACTATAAATCTTTTCAGAAAATTTTACTTTAATCAAAGTTGTTAAAATCTTGTCATAACTGGTAGAAAAACTGTTGATGTTCAAGTTTATGTTAATTTAATGATCCAGAGAAAAATGATGCTGGAGCACTTCTGGAAGCTCAACCCAAAGATCAAAAATTTTGCATTTTCATTTTGAAGACAGATAAAGAAAAAACTATATTAAAGTCATAAATTAATGATGCAAATTAACCGTGGCAAATTTCATTTAAATATATCAATATTTACTGATGGCTCAGGCTGAAATGATTTTATATGTGAATTTATCACAGTAAAATGTCAAATTATTTATATTTTAAAAGAATATTTTATCATTCAACTGTGTTCTAGTTTATCATCTTTACTTCTTTTATTTGTTATTTGGCATAAATGTTCTAACATAATCAGAATTATTGTATTAGCATTTTAGCAGCTGTTAGATTAAAAGTTATTAGCCACTCTGTGTATTTCTCTATCTTGTCTTAATTAAGAAAAGACTTGTAAGTGATTTCATTTGATTATGTAAAAGTGTAACATCTATTTGCAATTTCAATTACCATTGACTGAGTGATCATAGGACTTCTTAAATGTTTATGTTATTGTCATTATAATCTAATCTTTTATATGATTTACATGATGTGTTTGTGATGCACAATATATAATTACATATTTTTATCATTTACAAGTAATGGCAAAAAAACACTTGAAGCTGTTGGTAGAGCTGCAACAAAGTCTTTGTTCACTTAAGTACTTAGTAAAATATTGGTTGGGCAAATGTTCTTTTACTCAGATCATCCTCAACAAGTGTCTTAAACCCACTCCAGCTCAGAAACAGCTGTCAAATTTTGTATTACAATATACCTTACAGCTCTAAAAATACCACATCTATTGCTTCAGATCTTCTTTAAATGTTTAGTGTAAAGGTTTGAAAATCTTTTTTTCATACCTTTATCAACAGTTAATCTAAATTATTATATTGGATCATGTTTGCTGTTGAATTTTCTTGTAGGACCTTAAAAATGTGTTGAAATGAACTTAAATTTAGCAGCTGGTTTACTACTGTTATATAGTTATGGTTTAACTGCAACTATGTGAATCACTTTAGTTTGCAAAGCTAGAAATGTTAAAAAGTTGCAATTGTTAGCATTTGCTTGGCTTTTTTATTTTCTTCAATTTTAGAGTAGTTTGTATTTACTGAAAACAAAGTTATACCACTTTTCTTCATTTTAAAAAGATATCTTACATAATCTGCTATTTATAATGGGAATTAGGGTAAGAATGATGATGAAAAAATGATTTAGTGCCCAAAATAAATTTAGTTATTATTTCAACAGTTATTCAAAATACTGTAAATAAATGAAGGTTCTGACACAGAAATTTTTTGACATTGCAAGGATGCTGAGTGTGTGTGGTTGTGTTGATGGCACTCATGTACTAGTAAATTCTACAAGTGCTCTTTTGAAGCCTCTTTTGTGAATAGTCACCATCAGGGTTGCAAAAAAACCTGTTTTTTTTTAAAAAAACCAAAAATCATTGATTTTTTTTAAAAAAAATTCCTTTTTCACACTAGCGTGTTTGTGTGTAATCCTTAATTGGTTGGTTTTTTTTGCTGTTGGAACACTTTTACCTTGTAATTTTTTTCTGTGCACATTCATTCTGTGTCATTAGTTTATTGAAATGTGAAAAAAATACATCAACGAAAAAAAGCGAACGGATGCATTGTATCTAAGAGTTATTGACAGTGGAAATAACCCCTCTAGTTGGTTTGAGCGCCGTGTCAAACCAACTAGAGGGGTTATGTCCACTGTCGATAACTCCTAGACACTCCAAGCTGACACATTCTTGAGACACATCGAAATAATGCAGCTGATTAAAGATATAATACTTGACAAAATAGAAACAAAAATCACAGCATGCGCAGACAGCTCCTTATTTAAATTAAAGAAAAATAAACACGTAAAGTTAGAACTAAACAACACTCTAATATACGTCAAACTTACGACGGGCACAAAAGTCAACAGATAACGAAGTTATGGCGGTCTAATTCTTTTGCATTTTGTTTTTTAAATGATCCCGTCCCGAAACCCCGAAGTAAATAAAACACGGCAGTCGAGAAATTGGCGAATACCTTCATATGCATAGCAGTTAGTGTTTCACAACGTTGGATGGTTTGGTGCAAGCTAAAAAAAAAAGAGCTTTAAGGTGGTTCACCTAAAAAAAAATTTATTTGATAAAAATAAGCTCTATCAAGATAATTTTTTTTTATAAAATAAAATAAATATTGAAGAATTGAAAAAAAAACGTTCAAAGTAGTTAGCCTCGATTATCCATACTTTTTTGTACACTTAAGTGTAAAAAAATGAAAATTTCATCACAGGACAACAAAAATGTTTACATCAGATAGTGCCAAAAATTTACATACTGGTTCTAAACTACCTTATCTCTCATTTGTGCCATGGTTTTTAAAAATACATGCTTCTGTGTGATGACACTATTATTTTTTTTAAAGATTGCACTAAATATCAACATTGTTGCGTGTTACATTGCATAAAAATAATATCTCCCATTATCAGTATTATAAATCCATGGCATAAATGAATCTCTTAACTATAATGAACAAACTGTAAAAAATTTCAAGTCAAAAGCAGTTGTTTAACTAAATTGCAATGTTTTGAACTTCTGAAAAGTTGTAAAAACTAAAAATCAAGTAAATCAAGTTTTAAAATTATTTTTATAGTTTTAGACAATTACAAGTTGAACAAGCGCATCAAAAACCCCCAGCTTCATATCCCAGTTGTTCCTTTTGGTTTTCAATATCAAGATACCCTTTTTTTTTATTGTTCTTAAAGTTTTCCTACGCTCTTTAACAGGTTGACGAGATTTGTGTTCCATACGTGTTATTCGAAGAATATCTTGTTTCTGAGTTTTAGCGGCTGTTACAAAACCATCACATCCAAATGATGATAAAACTTCTCTAATACCATTTCCTCCATCATTAAAATGTAAGACTGCAGAGTATACTGCCATTTCAAAAACCTCTCTGGTAACAAAAACTGATTTTGGACACTTGCCACACTAATGAATTTAGACATTCATTAGCATTTTGAGTTTCCCCACGGAGACATTTTAATAACAAGGTATCAGCAGATAAATCAAAGAATAAAGGCTTAATTATATCATGAATCCACTTTGGTAGTGATATTTTGTTTTTATAGAAAGAAGTTTCTTTGATTTTATCATATTGTCATTTACACCATGTATTTTCAGACCGTGGGCAAAATGAATGTCTAAAGTTTTGATCCGGAAACTCCGTTGAGTGAAAAAGAATAGCAAAAACTGCTTTCTTCATAGCATAGAGATTAAATTTTTTTCACAGCTTAAATTTTTTCTTATGGCAAGACCATAATAATTTTGCATACTGTTTATAGCAGACTCAGTCAATTTATTTCTACCATGAATTGGGGTCTTCATACTTTTATGGACTGTACAATACTGCGCAATCGTGATCCCATAACTAACTAACTAACTAACTAACTAACTAACTAACTAACTAACTAACTAACTAACTAACTAACTAACTAACTAACTAACTAACTAACTAACTAACTAACTAACTAACTAACTAACTAACTAACTAACTAACTAACTAACTAACTAACTAACTAACTAACTAACTAACTAACTAACTAACTAACTAACTAACTAACTAACTAACTAACTAACTAACTAACTAACTAACTAACTAACTAACTAACTAACTAATTAACTAACTAACAAACTAACTATGATAAAGCAAGGAAAAATAAAATTTTTTAAAAATTAAGCATTAAAAAACTTCACTGAGATTGTTAGCGAGTTAGGAGAGATGGAATTAATCTGCAGTAATTTCAATTATAAACAACTGTTACTTCGTGCAATTTATAATAATTTATAAATTTATAAATAACTTTGCATCATGTAAAAGCCGCCAAATTTACTTTCCATGATTGTTAAATTGTATTATTTGTAATGATATTTAGGAGCACATAAAAACAAAAGCGAAATTTGCACTTTGAATGGCAAATGAAAATTTAGGGCATCTCTTAAAAATACCAAATTCTATTTCAGTTCTCCCTTTATGGAATAATAGCTGGAATAAAAGCTGCATGTTTTTCCGAGACTTCACGATTGTAAAGAAAATACTAAGCTTCGCTCCACCAATAACAAAAAAAAGGGCTGAATAGCCTTGTTTTCCGTATTCATCACTCGTTCCTTTATTTCATTATGGTGACGGTCGAGTGACAATTCTATTTGATCAAACAATTTTTTTGCTGTTACCTTTAAAAGTGAAGCTTTTTTTTTAATGATGTTCAGAAGTTTCAAGTTGTTATGTTTCTCCTTTTTTCCTGGTACCCACGACTTTAAAAATGCTGATTGCGGTATCACAGTTTTTGCCTTCGATCATTTTTTTATCGAACATGAATAAAAAGAGTATAGTGTTCCTTTTTCATGGACTTTTATTTGTGATGTCTCTGTGTTTAGAAAAGTAAATAATCTGAACTTAAAATCGTCGTTAGTACACATTGCTAACGCATTAAATATTCCAGCTATGGCACATGTTTGTGCCTTTCACCTCTATTAAGTTTGTAAGCTTTTTTGGGAAGCCATATGGTTTAGTTTACAGGACAATTACATTCATTTTGATTCTTTCGGTACACTCTAGAAAAATAAGACACGATGACGTCACAAAATTTGCAAGATTTATCAATGAGAAAAATGGCGTCCAGGTACGACATTGTGTTCTAACTCTATAAATCTTAGCTGGTTAAGTGTTCAAATTAACTACAAAGATGTTTTATGCAACATAAGAGACCAGCCGGTCTGTTTGCAATCCTTCGGGAAAAAAGAAGAAGGAAAATCACAGGGTGTACAACAACAAACCTGCATGTATACCGAAATACGCAACATTTTAGGAAATAGTTGTTTTAAACTTTAAGTTAGGACTGTTTAACCACACAAACGCCTGGTTAACGTTTTTCTAACTACAAAGACCGTACTAATAATAAATGCAGCCAGTTTAACAAATCGAAAAGCACAAAATCTACAGGGACAAACGGGACTTAAGGCCTAATAGAATTCATTAGGTTGATGCAACGCGATGACTAAGAATACGTATTTTTGATGACACAATACAACCGAACCATAATACTACCCTAACCCGTATGTTAGTCATTACTTACGAAAGCTAATTGGTTAAGAAGTTTATCGGAAAACTTACATTTACATGAAAGTATATTTAAATGAAAAATTTGGGAAATTAAACAAATTGCTGTTTTTCAACACACTTGTATCAAACTTCAGAAAATATAATTTCTAATTAACCATTTGAAACTTCAGAATGGTTAATTTAAAAGATAGTTTGAGACTTCTTTTCTTTATAGCAGTTTACATATGTTCTCAACATAAGAACTCTGGAAAGTAATTGAATAATGACTTTCTTTATAAAAATGTAAACAAAGAATATTATTTTTATGTTCTCATTAGTTTTAGATTCTATTTAAGAAGTTGTAAGTGAAGGAAATGATATCTATTAAATTTATTAGAAGGAGAAGAGCTTTAAAAAAACTTTAAATTTTCAGATTGCTTTTTCATATACGATTCTATTCCATCTCATAAAAAAATTCCATTCGAGCCTTATTGAAGTTCTATTGGTGTTTTAAAATACTTTATGTTCGTGATTTCCCTTTTTTTTTTTTAGTTAAAGCATTCATCGGTGCTTAACAAATTATGGTTGTTCTAAAACAAAGATGGAAACTACACCTAATAAAAAGATCAAAAGCATTAATTTTACTTCAATATTCTGAAAAATCTCAACGGGAGATTTTATGTACAATAAACCAATCTACAGTTTGACGGGTAAAGAAGCATTACATTGCAACAGACAGCTTATCACCGTTAAGAAAAGGAAAATGTGGTCGTAAACGAAAGACCTCAAAGAGAGAAGACCGAATATATGATACTGGAGAGTACAAATAAGACAAGTGACCAACAAATGAATGATTAAGCTACTATGACATCCATATCTGCTCGAATAATGTGGGGAGGAGGTTGATAGCTGTTAGAAGGTTTGTCATTAAACCTTTACTTACAGATCTCATGAAAAAGAAGCGTCTGTTGTGAACAAAGGAATACAAAAAGTGGACTAAAGAACAATGGAGAATGGTGAGACAAAATATATTTGTTAAATTTACAGCTATTTTATTTGCTATATTTATATAATCATACTATTTTTAAAAACTGAAGCTATTAAATTGAAGAGACTTGATAACAGTTAACTTAATTATTTTTGATTGCAGGTTTTATTTTCGGATGAATCACATTTTTAAGTGCAAGGCGCCTATATGATCTGGACATATTGAACAATATGCCAAGCATCCATTTTGAAAAATACGGGTCAAGTAAAAAAAAACACTTTTATCTTGGTAACATTGCAATAGTCATGGTCTTTTAAATTATGTAAGTGCAAAATAACTCTTTCTCGCATAAAAATGCGTTTTTTTTGCGACAAGAAATGTTAAACATAAAATACCCAACGATAAAGAAAAATTAAAAGAAATAACGAAAGTGCTTCGATATTTTCAATCGCCATTAATCTAGCTGTACTCTATAAACAACAACAGCGTTTCTTTGCAGGAGTATTTAGATGTTTTTCAATCGTATCCCATTCCATTTCGGTATGGCTAATTACCTAGAGGAAGGAAGCTACGCCGAAGTGGAAATAAAGTTTACAATAGCATTAATTAACATAGTATTAAATGTAAAATAGAAACATTGAATGAAAAATCACTAGAACTTTTAATCCACTTATCGTACTGCAATGGTTAACAGTTCACGAAAAAGTTTATTCTTGGTACTTCAAAACACTTGCAAATAAAAGAAAAGCCCTGCCTTGTAACTGCATTATAGTTTAGTATGGAAAGGTGGAAATGAGAGAATTTCTTTGCATTTTTGCCGGCGTAAAATCATTCTTTGGTCATTTTAGGGGGGTATTTTGTGGTTACTATGGCAACTATATGGATTTTTAAAAAAAGATAGTGCATTATTCCCAATTTAATATAAGCATGTTACCAATAATCATTTTTTTAAACAATGCTTAGATTTAAAATTGGAGGGAAGTACCGCATTAACAAAGAAAGATTTTTTATTTTCTTTATTACGCCGCTGCATTTGAAAATATTTAGTTTATATTTTAAGTGTCAACGTTTATTTATTGCAATTTTTATTACCTTTTTTAACATTAAATGCTTTTGTAATGACGTTTGAAGGTAGGTGTATGCTTAATGTATTACAAATACTTTTTTTTTAAATCTGCTAACAATAAAAGATTTGTACAAAAACTTAACGTGCATTTCTAACTAAATGGATGGAAAACATCAGAATGAACTTTCCTACCTCTACTTTAAGGCCTATTCCGCTTTGGTAAAATTGGTATTTAAACGTTAAGATACAAAACATATCTTAGCAATCTGTTTGTGTGATATCGGAAAATATATTGAAGCTTTAGAAACTTTTCATCAAGTTAGAAAAAATAGGAATTAATCTTTTAGGGATTAATCATCCGTCAACATTGCGCAAAAAGACAATATAGCAATCTGTTTTAAAAAATATAAAACGGAGAGAAATGGAAAATCGAAGTCGTCTACTATTTCAAATATTCCTATCCCAAAATGTTGATTAATGTTGTTTTATTAGTAATATATATGTATATATATTTATGATTTTTTATATCTTAATCCAATGTATGGTAAAAAGTTTGATGATGATAGAAGCTGTTAACTAAGAAAAATTTAACGAAAAAATCTATAAGAAAAGAAGTAGATGTATTAATTTAATGAATGAAAATTAGTTCCAAAGAGTGTAAATTTCATTTAAATGATTTTTTTACATCCAGAAAATTAGAAACGAAAAGTTTCAGATAAAAACCTTCAGAACAAGGTTTCAATATATTTCAAATGATGTTTTATGTAAAAAAATTTAACGTTTGAAGTTGAATGAAAAGGTTTATTTAAAAGTGTACATTAGGTATATGATAAATTTTAAATCAATTAGCCTGGGGTTCTAAATGATGAACTTTTGCCTATAAATAACAGAAATGACATGATTTCACCATACCTTGAAAAAACTTCCCGCACCTAAGACAGTTTATTATTTAACCATACAACACATAGCGGCCCAAAGGCTATTAATTATAATATGTCAGCTTTATATACAATACACATGAGAAATACATGAGAATGAGTACCAACACTGTCCTACAGAATTTGTAGTGATGTTAATAATCTTTCAGATTTGTGCATTAGTATTAATAAATTTACAGTTAAGATATTTGTTTGTTCTGCAAGAAGAACGAATGTCCTCCATCAACTTTACTGCTCTCTGGGCTACTATGTTGGATCGAGGCACATCTAGCAATGATGGTTCCTTCATCCAGTGGGTAGAGAAGCATTTCACAGCTTTAGAACATTTAAGTTGGGATATTGCTGACAGCAGGTCTTCATAAGCCACCTCTGCATAGTGTTGGTTTGAAAACCAGGCCCGCGACCATGTAGTTGCAACGAAATCACAAGTTATCCTCAGCTGTTCTCGCCAGTTTGGAAGAATGAAAAATGCAATAAACGCAAAAATGCCTCTTGAGTTCCACCTGGCACTGTGCAGTGATGGCAGCATGTGCCATTTGATAAGAGGCCATTTTGCCTCATTTTTGTAAAACTTGTATGCTTCACAAAGCTGAAAAAGAAATTTAAAGTCATCTCTCCAGCCAAGGTTCTCATACTCTGCTACCACTGCTGTGCCCTTGTAGGCATTTTCTAAATCATCATTATGCTCCATAATCTCATCAATGAATTTGTAGTTAATGTTAGACGACTGTGACTGTATAGGAAAAAAGAAATGCAACACATGTCTTAGAACAAGACCAAGAATGTGGTGTTGGCAGCCGATGTATTGAGGTTCATCGAATCCCTTGTCTCGAAATGTTTTCTAAAGCTTGGTTACAACTCCATTCTTGCCACCAGTATTTACAGCTGTTGTGTCAGAGATGATCATTTGAATACTGTTACATGCATTGTAATCATCAAGTAGGTCCTGTAGTGATTTATATATGTTTGCAGAGGATCCACTGTCACAAACCAAAATGCCAAGTTTTAATGTTCTTTTGTCATTTTTCAAGCACACAACTTGGTACTCAGTCTTGTCAATTTTCTTACCATCAAAATGCAAAGAAAATTTCTCTTCAGAGATCAGTTTCATGAGACGGTTCCTAACTTCTTCTGCATCTCTGATTGTTCCATGCCAGACTCCAGACTGTGATGGTGTTGGGACACAAACTCCATCCTCAATTAGACTTTGAAGCACCCGTGACGTTTTTCTGGTTGACAAAGAGTGACTAGACACTAGTTTGGCAGCAGACTTAGTTGACTGGCGTGTTGCACGCTTTCTGGGAGATTCTCCTAGAACTGCCTCCGAGTCACCACTGCTGCTTCCTTCCTCAGAATCCTCAGTATCACAGGAAAGTGGTACAGAGATAACCGCTTGGATTGTCAAGGGTTCTGATGTGCTTTCGGCCCTTTTTGATGGATGGATTGTTGACATAGGAGCCTTTTCATAGTTGTATATCCCACCCTGCAGTTGTTTGTCCTCACTACAAAGCCAATTTCCATCTGGTTTTGTTATATCGAACAGATGAGCAAGATTTTCTTCAAATACTGCATTCGGTCGCTTTCTGTGTTTCTCAAATGATGTGATAAGCTTGTCAACATTAGCAGACACTTATTGTTTGGAAAGAACAGGAAAATTAAATTTCTGCCAAAGATTCATCGATTCCTCGGATATTTTTGTTAGTCGATCATGTCGTCCTTTCAATTCATCACAGAGTCCCAAGAATCTTCGAAAGATAACTCTGTTGGAAGGCGTTTTACACAATTTGTCGCTCATATCCTGTTGTACCTGTGGTATATTAGGATGGCGCTTAGTGCTTTATTTCAAATTTTGTGTCCACATTTCACCAGCTGCTTCCACTGTTGATTTTCACTTTTTACTTTTAAAGGACATATTTTCAAAAAGAAGCACTAAACAGCAGATCTTGCAAATTAATACTGCAAATAAACAAAAATTTTTTGAATGATATGAACAACTATACAATATACAATATTATATATTTACAGTTTTAAAAATCAAAGTCAAGCCTAAGGAAGTACGAACTGGGAACAAAATCAAGTGAAAAATTGACAAAGTTAAAAGTGGTGAGGTGCAAGGTGCAGGAGGTTTTTTCGTGATCCAATGAAATAAACCACAAAACAGTAATCTATTGGTAAAAGTTCATCAAATACAACATCAGGAAAATTAAAATTTTGAAAAAAAGATACGCAAAAAAAAGTAAACGCAAAGTAAAAATAAATTGGATTACTATTACTTTACAAAGCATTCAATCATTTCCACATCCATATACAAAATCGAAACCTAAAACAATTCACAAAACTTTATCAAAAGAAAATAATTAAAAAATATATTTTGGAAAAAAAGAAGTCACATAAATATAATTTTCGGGTCGCTAGAATGAAAGAGGTTGTAAATTATATATAAAACGAAGATTTGCTCAATCTTCTTGGACCAACAGCAGCAAAATATTTAAAAATGTTTGCATCGAATAGAGTTGACTAAACTCTTGGTATAAGAGAACAAAATGATGAGAAACTAAACATAGCTGTTACTGAAGTTCGTTTTTTGTAATGATAATATTACAGTATGTGATTAAGGATATGAAGGTACTTAAATACTTTAAAAAATAATTATGATAAAGAAGCCAGATGATATAATATAAACTGCTGAAGGCTATGAACCTTTTATTTATGCAAATGGTGATATTGCTACATTTCAAACAATTGTTTGATCTTTCTTTTGCTTTGCTTAAATATACTGATGACTTTTCAGTCTCATCATTGAATTATTTATTGCATAAAAACACCTCTGCAGCCATACCATTGGTCGATAATGTTAATTTTGCTGTTGGACAAGCCTTTCTCACTGATGGTCTAGCTCCAAAGAGTATATTTAGTTTGAAATTACAGTTACGTCATTTTTTTGGATTCTGTGATGGTTATGATTAATTACACGTACACTCACAAGAAAGTCTAATAATAGTACTATTGTAAAATTGAATTCAGCAACTGCCAGAAAAGAAACACTTGATGGAATGCAGCGGTGGAAGCCGCAAGCTGCACCTTCATTAGAAAAAAAGTTTTTAAAAACAATAGAGTCATAAGTGACAATACCTTAGCTTATAGAATGAGACAGTGTGATCAGTTAAACGTGCCTGAAGCATCTAGCTTTACTTGAAGAATCTCTGTAAAGTCATTACCAGAGGTACCTAGTTTTATTTTGATTCCAAACGGATAAAGATAATTATCAGCTTCAGAATCTGCCATTTTTGATAATGTGACAAATGTTTACGCCAAATTGATATCAGTTACATATCCTGCTGCTAACAATGATGGAAATTTTTCATCACAAAGAATTGGACGTATTTATAAACAAACTCTAATTCATTCAATTTAATTTTTTTCAATATGGATAAACTTTTATCAAATCCAGACATTGAACCATTTGCTTTTATAACACTTTACTCTATTTTTGTGCTTCATATAGTCATTTGTGACTAACATTCATCTAAAGTGCTACTTTTCACCAAATATCTGAGCAAATATACAGGTCTTTGCAATTGCTATTAGTGACAGACATTTAAAATATCGGTCTAATGGAGAGATATTTAGATTAAGACTAGCGCTAAGCACCATTTTGCGAAGCACTAATATGAGTCTTTCCGTTGAAAAACCTGATTAATGAAGCGTAATCTCAGGGCGGAGGTTTTAATGTTTGTCTGTATGATGAAGGTAAAGGATTAGAGATGGGAAGGTGTGAGTTCTAGGTTTATGTGAAAGGGTATACGGAAGTTGAGATCGAGGTTGATGGCGTGGCGAGTACTTGGTAGGAAAGGCCAAGATTTGGGGATAGTTTGATGTTGATAAAGAAGAAAAAATTTTTAATAAAAGTAACCTACAATTGCTGATAAAATTGATTAAAAAAGAAGAGGAAAAGCAAAGCAAACGAAAGCAGTGTCTTAGAATATTTCCTACCGATGGAGAAAAATCTGCTTTGAAAAATTGTGCAAATGTTTTTGTTGATGTAGTACAAAGACTTAATGGTGAAATATGTGATGATGTTCATTCTTTTTAGGAATCAGTAAGAACAACAATAAAACGTTGTCTGGCTAATAACACAAAAACAAAGATGAAAATGTTTCTAAAATGTAAAACGAAAAAAGCAAATGAATGTCTGGTGAATTTCATTATGCTGAAACAGATGCTGAGTTTCATTTTGAAATAGAAGTAACTTTAAAAGCTACAGACTTAAATGATTTGTATGATACTATAACCCATCGTTTTATTGAGAGCTTTTCAAGCTTCAATAAAACGATGGGTTATAGTATCATACAAATTCACACTATTAAATATAAACCATTCCATTTATGAACCATGTTAAATAAGTTAGCTTATTAATATCACTTTCTAAATTATTGAAAGCAAAGTATTCTGAAAATCATAACAATGAACAAATTGATACCAGTTTTAAAATCCTTGATAAAATTGGTATTGAGTATTCTACAAATTTTAAATCTATAGGCATGTTTTGAAAAACACAATCCAAATATATAAACGTATTTGATTAAGAAAAATGTATAGCGGGCTTAGAAAAAGTAAAAAATATAGGACTGAACTATGAGTGAAACTATTACTTATTTCAGAAGCGTACTCGGACATTCCCCAAAAATAATTATTGTCTAATTACTGAAATGAGTAAATTATTGTCATCACAAATATCAAATAGAAATTGTGAACATAAATTCTGTCTGAGTAACTTAAATCCATTCCATGCAAAAGATTCATTAGAAAAAAGCGCGGAAAACGTTTGGAATAAAAACGTCAAGAGAATATCAGTTCTTTACAATCAGCTAGATAATTTAGTCTATGCTGTTGTTTTGGAGAATTTTAGAATAATACGTGGATAAACGTATAGTTCGGATCCTGCATGGTATTGCACTGCTCCTGGAATGTCATGGGATACTGCTCTTAAAGTTACTAATGTTCAATTAGAACCGCTTTATGATCCTGATATAACAGTCTTGTTTGAATGAGGTATTAAGGGGAATATCAGTAGCTTTTAAAGATACTCAAAAGTTAATAATTAGTACATGAGAGATAAATAAAATAAAGATGAACCTCCAAAGTTTATAACTTATCTAAATGCTGATAAGTGATCACAGCAATCATATTGCTTATTTTGAGGCGCTAAAACAATTAGTAAATTTAGGTTTATCAGACAAAAAAAAACATAGTACTATAACATTTAAGAAAAGTCAAGGCTAAAGAAAGTTATTGCTTTAAATGCTTAGTTTTGGACAAATGCGAACAAAGATTTTGAAAAGGATTTCTTCAAGCTAATATATAATGCTAATTTACAAAAAACCATGAAAAACATTAGAAATAGACAAGATATATAATTACTTAATGATGTAAGCAAAAAAACTAGCTGCTGAGCCAATATTCAAAAAGTGTAATACAATTGCTGATAACCTTGTCTCTATAAACATGAAAAAAAAAGAAACAAGTAATAAACCAGTATACCTAGATATTTGTGCTCTTGATTTTAGGAAGACGTTAATGCTTAAATTTAATAGGTAAGTGAAAAGAAAATAGATTAAAATAAAATTTATTGTTAATGGTGTGGATGAAATATGAGCTGCTGAAATCATGGACATGCAAACATTCTTCAAACTTAACAAAGTTATAAAATACTTGTCAGCAGTTATTGATACTTTATCTGCAGCGCAAAATTCAACTCCAGTTTTATCTAAAGTTAAAGATTATAAGTAGAGGAGAAATAACTAGAGCATTTTATAAAACAGAGTTACTAAAAAACAGAACAAGACATTTATAGAATAAAAAACATCTTAAAGTATAATAAAACAAAGTCTTTAGTAAAACGAATTATCTAACCAGATTCGTTCAGCTCATGGATAAATAATTAAGATTTTTTCCACGCAGTATTAAGTTGTAAAAATGGTTAAAAGTTAACCACGAGTTAAATGCCTTGCGTTTATTTTAAAATGGTTAACACATTTAATGACTTTTCAAATTTTTTTAACATCCAACTTTTGACCATAGCTATTGTCAAAAACAGGTGAGCTGTGTCAAGACTTATCAAAAGCTTAACAACTAATTTGACCATGTATTAATTCTTAAAATGATGATTTTAACGATGGCCAGCTCCCGCTTTATTTTATCTACTAAGACACTTTACATTTGAAAGTTTCACAATTATAATTCTTATTGACAATTTACCTACTAATTAAATAAAAACTTAAACAAACTCAATGTCCTGGAACATTTCTGCATTAAATGTGGTTAGCCGGTGGTTCTAGCTCGATCAATTAGCTGCAAAAATCAGGCATAGGATCTTGGTTTTAATTTTTCGTCTCTTTTTTTGTTCTCGCTATTAACCACGTTTTTTTTCGATAACCCAGGGGCCTTAAGGCAGATCCGTCGGGGTGATAGACTATCTGTCGCCTAGACCTTAAGCGGGGTGATGTAGGCAAGAGTTGAACATCCCAACCTTCCACAGCTGCCTATGGCTGATGATAAGTAAAAAGAAATAAAAAAAACAATAAAAAAAAACAAATATTCAGCATTATCATACTGTCGCTATTACTAAGAATGTTTTTCTCCGACATATTCTTTTCGAATGTTTTCTAATTCACTAAACAGTTTTTAAGCGTTACCATATTGTTCTTTTAGAAATAAACAAGTGGCAGTCCAGCATTTACCAAATGGTGCATCTGATTAATTTTCACCTAGAGCTTCATTTCGCCTTTTTCTTTCATTTCTAAGCAGATTTTTAAGTTATCACATTAATATTATTGATATCAATCCAGTTTGTAGCAATACATCTTTACCCATGTTCACATCTTCTTTAAACAGTTAATCAGCGTTCTTAAATTGTTGCTTTTGATTTAAGCAACTAGCAATACAAGTTTTAATAGTTAGTGCATGTGCATATTTTTCTCCTAACACATCTCATTAACATAACCCATCCCTATCCCATGTTTTCTTCAAATCTAAACAGTTTTACAGCGTTATCATAATCATGTTCCTGATAGAAGCACCTGATACTCGAATGTTAAGTAGTTTGTGAATCTGCATGTTTTTCTCCAAAGAATTCATTTCGCATGTTTTTTCGTTTCCAAACAGATTTTAAGTGTTGTCATATTGTGAATTTTGATATAAACACCAAGTTATACAGTTTCAAATAGTTAGCGTACCTGCAAGTTCTTTTTCGAAATCATCTTTTTCAATGTCTTCTTCATCTCAAAACAGTTTTTCAGCGTTATCATAATGCTCTATTTGATATATGCAAATGACAGTCAAAAGTTTAGCAATTAGCTAATCTGTATAATTTTTCCGAAAAATATCTCTTCGCATGAATTCTACTTCTCTTAACAATTTCTCAGAGATTCCACATTGTTGCCTTTGAATAAATCATTAGCCAATAGAGACATTAGCAGTGCTTAAATCTACATGCTTTAGTTCTGAGACTTCCCTTCGAGCGCTTTCGTCTTCTCAAAAAAGTTTATTATCATTGACAACATACTTTTAATTCAAGCAACTAGCAATCCAGTTTTCAACAGTTAGAATATAAGCATGCTTATCTTCCAAAGCATATCAATTCATAGTTTATTTCATCTCAAAACAAAATTTTAGCCTTAAAATATTGTTAAATTACATAAAAATACATAGCAGTCAAGTTTTAGAAGTAATTGTATCAGCATGTTTTTTTCCTCATTCTTCTTTTCGCATTATTTCTTCTACTCTAAGCAGCTTTTCAGCATTGTCATATTGCTTTTTTTTATAATTAGAATTCAGCAGACCATTGTTTTGCACTCTGTATCTACAAGAATTTCTCCAAATACAACTAATCGCATGTTTTCTTCTTTTCTAAATCGTTTTTCAGCATTGACATATTGCTTATTTTGATATAAACATTCGGCGATCCAGTTTTTAGTGGTAAGCGTATCTAGATCGTTTTCACACAATACTAAATTTATCATGTTTTCTAATTCTATACACAGCTTTCCAGCGTTATAATATTGCTTTTTTTAATTGTTTTGCATTTAGTGTATATCCAAGTATTTCTACTAAAACTTCTATTTGCATGTTTTCTACTTACTTCTCTAAACTACTTTTCAGCGTTATTATATTGCTCTTTTTGATATAAGCAAGCGATAATCCAGTTTTTAGCGTTTAGTGCATCTGCATACTTTTCTCCGAATACTTCGTTCGTATGTTTTCTTCTTCTGTAAACAGCTTTCCAGAGTTGTCATATTAATTTTTGTTTATGTAGGCATTCTGCAATACAGTTTTTGGTGGTTAGTGTGTCAGCATGTTTTTCCCCTAATACTGCTTTTCGCATGTTTTCTACTTCTCTAAACAGCTTTTCAGCGTTGTCATATTGCTCTTTTTGATATAAGCATTTTGCAATCCAGTTTTTAGTGGTTAAAGTGTCTGCATGTTTCTCTCCTAATACTTCTTTTTGAATTTTTTTTACTTTTCTATACAGCTTCTCAGCATTGTCATATTGCTTTTTCTGATATAAGCATTCGGCAATCCAGTTTTTAGTAAATAAAAACTTTATGTTTTTCTCCTAATACTTCTTTTCGTAATTTTTCTACTTCTCTAAACAGGATTTCAGCGTCGTCATAATGCTCTTTTTGATATAAACAAGCGGCAATCCAGTTTTTAGTGATTAGTGTGTCTTCATGATTTTCTCCTAACTCATTTTTTTGCATGTTTTCTACTTCTCTAAGTAGCTTTTCAGCGCTATCATATTGCTTTTTTTTATATAAGCAAGCGGCAATATAGTTTTTAGTCGTTTATGTGTCTGCATGTTTTTTTCCTAATACTTTATTTTGCATATTTTCTACTTCTCTATACAGTTTTTCAGCGTTGTCATATTGCTTTATTTGATATAAGCAAGCAGCAATTCCGCTTTTAGTGGCTAGTGTATCCGCATGTTTCTCTCCTAATACCGCTTTTCGCATGTTTTCTACTTCTCTAAACAGCTCTTCAGTGTTATCGTATTGCTTTTTTTGATAGAAGCAGTCAGCAATCCAGCTTTTAGTGGCTAGTGTATCTGCATGCTTCTCTCCTAATATTGCTTTTTGCATGTTTTCTACTTCTCTATACAGCTTTTCAGCGTTATCATATTGCTCTTTTTGATAAAAGCAGTCGGCAATCCAACTTTTAGTCTTTAATGTGTCTGCATGTTTTTCTCCTAATAATGCTTTTAGCATGTTTTCTTCTTCTCTAAACAGCACTTCAGCATTATCGTATTGCTTTTTTTGATATAAGCAAGTGGCAATTCCGTTTTTAGTGGCTAGTGTATCTGCATATTTCTCTCCTAAAACTGCTTTTCGCATGTTTTCTACTTCTCTAAACAGCTTTTCAGCGTTGTCATATTGTTTGTTTTGATATAAGCATTTTGCAACCCTGTTTTTAGCAATTAGTGTATCTACATGTTTTTCTCCTAATCCTTCTTTTCGCATGTTATCCACTTCTCTAAACAGCTTTACCGCGACGACATATTGTTTTTTTTTATATAGGCATTCTGCAATCCAATTTTTTGTGGTAAGTGTATCTGCATGTTTTTCTCCTAATACTGCTTTTCGCATGTTTTCTACTTCTCTAAACAGTTTCTCAGCGTTGTCATATTGCTCTTTTTGATATAGGCATTCGGCGTTCCAGTTTTTAGTAGTTATTGTATCTGGATTTTTTTCTCCTAACACTTCTTTTTGCATCTTTTCTGTTTCTCTAAACAGCTTTTCAGCGTTATCATATTGCTTTTTTTGATATAAGCAAGCGGCAATCCAGCTTTTAGTGGTTAGTGTATCTGCATGTTTTTCTCCTAATACATTTTTTCGCATGTTTTCTACTTCTCTAAACATCCTTTCCGCGTTATCATATTGTTTTTTTTTATATAAGCATTCGGCAATAAAGTTTTTAGTATGTAGTGTAACTTTATGTTTTTCTCCTAATACTTCTTTTCGCTTGTTTTCTACTTCTCTAAACAGCATTTCAGCGTTTTCATAATGCTCTTTTTGATATAATCATGCGGCAACCCAGTTTTTAGCGATTAGTGTGTGTTCATGTTTTTCCCCTAATACTTCTTTTTGCATCTTTTCTATCTCTCTAAGAAGCTTTTCAGCGTTGTCATATTGCTTTTTTTGATATAAGCAAGCGGCAATAAAATTTTTAGTTGTTAATGTATCTGCATGTTTTTTTCCTAATACTTTTTTTTGCATGTTTTCTACTTCTCTAAACAGCTTTTCAGCGCTATCGTATTGCTTTTTTTGATATAAGCAAGCGGCAATCCCATTTTTAGTAGCTAGTGTAGCTGCATGTTTTTCTCCTTATACTGCTTTTCGCATGTTTTCTACTTCTCTAAACAGCTCTTCAGCGTTATCGTATTGCTTTTTTTGATAGAAGCATTCGGCAATCCAGTTTTTAGTTGTTATTGTGTCTGCATGTTTTTCTCCTAATACTGATTTTTGCATGTTTTCTACTTCTCTAAACAGCTCTTCAGCGTTATCGTATTGCTTTTTTTGATAGAAGCATTCGGCAATCCAGTTTTTAGTTGTTATTGTGTCTGCATGTTTTTCTCCTCATACTGATTTTTGCATGTTCTCTACTTCTCTAAACAGCTTCTCAGCGTTATCATATTGCTTTTTTTGATATAAGTATTTTGCAATTCTGTTTTGAGCGGTTAGTGTATCTGCGTCTCTTTCTTTTAATACTTCTAATCGCATGTTTTCTTCTTCTCTTACAAGCTTTTTAGCGTTGTGATATTGTGCTTTTTCATAATAATCTATCGCATTCAGCATGTATGGATTAGTAATTGGATTATTTTTTTTTGTTGCTTGATTTGATATTTTATCTTTGTTGTGATCTGGTAAGGTGTTTTCTTTTTTTAATGTTATATTGCTGCAGTTTTCTTTGTAATATAGCTCTATTTCTGCCTCTCCTACTTTTTCTCTAAAATATTTTTGTATTGTTTCTTGTTCAGCTAAGTTTTCCTCTACTACCTCATTAATCCAATGCCGTCGGTTGTTAAGTATTTTTTTTAAATCTTTGTTAATTGAAACCTGTGCTTCAAAGAGGCTTTCGAGGAAAAGGTTGCGATCATTATGTTCTGTTAAAAAAAGAGTGTAATATATATTCCTGTTTTATTTACGTCGAACGTTAGTTAATATGTAAATATATTTTTATTTCTTATAAAAGACGTTATATTCTTTTCTGGGTTTATTTAAATTATGAGCGCGAATAAATCGTTTAAAGTCAAAATACGATTAATTTTCTTTTAATATGGTATTACAGAAAGAAATCTAAAATATAAATTTTATGATCTCTTTTTTAACATGATTTACTTTTATACTTCAGTTCTCATCATTTATTCATAATGTTGGAAATTAACATAAAATAGGGGACAAAATTAGACTGTGGAAACCATATTTATCAAGTTATAGTTTTCAAGTGAAGTTTAACTTTTTCACACTATTTCTGATAATAGATTTGGTCCATTTTTGCCGTATAATTATTTCCCAAAGAGGTTTCTTTTGATTTTGAGAAAAAGTTTTCATATATTTCGCTAAAGTGCTGATTTTTAATTTTAAATCAACTCTATAATAAAAAGTATAAAACACTAAAAAAAACCTATGGGTTAAATGATTCTTACATATATCATGAATCATTTGTGAAACTTTCAACTCTGAAGCTTTATTTTTAAATGAGGTATCATGTTTTGATGAGATATTATGTTTTGATGAGATATCATGTTTTCAAATATTGAGTTTCGTTAAAAAATCATAACACTAGAAAGTTGAAGGCAAAGACAAAACTAAGTTTTAAATGCGAAAAGCATTAAACAATCTTTAGATGAATTCAACTTGTATATAGGAATTTTTTTTTTTCATCTTTGTCCAAAAGTCTTTAAGTTTTCCTCCAAGTCTTTTTCTTTTGTTAAACAAGTTTTGAGAAAATTAGTAATACAAATACAGTTTTCATAAAATTGTAAAACAGCAGAGTTAACCCCTATTTTCAGTGTTTGTCTGCATCCAAAAAATTTTTGGGGAGCTTTGCCCAAATAACTGAATTTAGAGACTCGATCGCGTTCTAATTTTCTCCATGCAAACATTTATTAAGAAGCTGATCAGATTGTAACTCTGTAAAAGATGATGACTATTTGAAAGAATGCTGTAGTATTTCTACACAGAAATACTAATAAGTTTATACTTAATAGTCTTATTAATTTGATCTAAATGCCATTTACACGAAGTTTCAGCTATTCTTAGACAAAACTGATGGCGGTAATGTGGGTCTTCGAAATCCGTAAAATGGGAAAGTATGGCATACACAGATTATTTCATAAAATAGTATTCTCCTTTATTTCTCCTTACCGCCATACCATAATAATTTTGCATGGTATCAATTGCTTTCTCGGTTAGCCTGCCTTTTCCTGACAGAGGGGTTTTTGTTCCTATGTTGGATTACACATTCAAGTTTGATTAGCACCAGATTAAAATACCTGTAGGGCTTGGTAAAAACAACATTTTTCAAGGAGTTTGTATCTCCATCACCTAAGTACTTATGATATATTAAATTGTGTTCACTTACTAAATACAAAAGATCTTAACAGCGCCTGTAGATTCGATAGATGCCTATGACTTTTGATGACTTATGCAACATTATTGATTACTAAACCATTGTTCATATGCAGAACTTCCTTATCTCTTTTCATAAATTGACAACTTAAACCATCTTTGAAAAAGATTTGCATATCAGCATATTTATCATGTTACAGCTGTAATAACTCCATTAAGGGAGCTGTGCCGACTCTTTTGCCAAGTACCATCAATTATTATTCACTGTTTGTTCTCCTGTGGTACTCCATTTTGCTTCTCATCAGATGCTTTATTCATGCTAGCAAGAGCTGCACTTTTATTAGCACTGCTTCTTTGTTTTTATACCCGAAAAGTTATTTTCACTAAGACAATGCGTGTTCATACATCTTGGAAATGTCCCCAAACCACTGAAACCACGACATATTTCTCTTGAACCTTAAGATTCTAAGTACCATTTATAGCAGCATTAAATTTTGCACCAGTTAGCATTAAAAATAAAATTTTGATTTCTGCTCCTTAAATCAGCTTCTTTTTACCTGCGGTACCCCCTAAAAATAAAATTCCTGCTAAACCTAGAATTCTTTCAAGAATTTTAAATTTTTTTACAGCAGATAATATCTATGGGTAAAATGCTTCTAGTTACCTTGATTTGTGAAACGCAAGTAATTTATATTATAATAGAGCAAGTTGTGATTAAGAAAAGATAAAGAGTTTATTTGACCAGCTTAGCATAAAATAACCCTTTCATGTGCTGGGTTGTTTTATAACTTCCCCAATTCAAATAGTGCATTCTAACCGATTGAAAACAATATTATTTTATAAAGGAGAGTTGAAAAAGGCTCTAGAAAAAGTCTACTTTAACGTGTCATAGTACCACTGTCATTTTGTAGATGATTTTTTATGAGTTATGTTAGTTACGGAAAAATAATTGGTGCATGAAAGGGATAAACGAAGTTATTTGTTAAAATCAAAGTGGAACAAAAGTTGAGTAGTAAATCTTCGTTTCACAGAATTACAATCGATTGATGGGCATTTCATTTTAGGGTGCTACAATAATACCTATGGGTATTATAAATTCGTAGGAGCCACTTTTTTAATACATGCACTGTAGCAAAATCGTGAAAATATTGTCGATAACTAACGATTAAAAAAACCTTCGGCTAGTGTGGATTTTTATTTGACGATAGTTTGTATGCTAGACGCCCTTGAATAAAAGACTCTTTCTTTGAAATAAGAATATGAAGGATATGCATGAAAGAGTTTATGGTTAAGCTTATTTTAAAAGAAAAGTTTAAAACCGAGGTCACATGTCACGGTCGTTTATATAAAGAGAAACAGCGCTATGTTATTATGCGCAAAAATAGAAATCGAAAGCGATGTAAACATGAAAAAAATTTATGATTTATCAATAGCTGCAATTCTTACATTTTCTCAAATAATTTTACAAATAGGAATCTTCTAAAAAAAATGTAAGTAGGGATAGTTCCTATTACAAGCAAAGTTTACATCAGCCTTAAAAAAATCTTGAAATTTGATTGCGTGCGAATATAAAAAACTGAAAAAGCAGCTTGTCGTTAAAAGTAAAATTGAGAATTTTAAAGTTAGGATAAAATAAAATCTGATAGTAAAATTTCTAGATTTTTTTTTTAATACTGAAATTCAGTCTATATACAAAACAAAAAAGCAAGTTTTACTGAGCATTCAATTTTTTTACTTTACGTTGATGGCTTAGAAGTGATGACAATATTGCACTGTTTTTGGCTGGTTCTAAACTATATATAAGTGCTACAACTCAACTCAAGCTGCTAGCGTTGTTTATAAATTTGCATTCTCTAATATTATTTTTTTGTCTTTAGATGGAACTTCACAACACAAATTTGAAATTCATGTGCAGAGTTTGTTGCAAATGGCTCGGAAAAAAGCAATACCCTATGGGTATTAGCCTGAAAATCAAAATAGAAGATGTTTTTTTTGTCAAACTGACAGATATAGAGAGTGTTCATCCCAAAGGAATATGTCATAAATGTTACTGCACAGTTAATAATATTAGCAAAAGGAAAAAAACAACATCTGTGACTTTATTTTCTGGCTGGCAGCTACACAACAGCAACTGTGTAGTGTGTCAGATGGCTGAGAAACTGCGAAAGGGAGCAATAGGCACACAATAAATTTTGAAAACAAAGAAAGATTTTTTAGGAAGACCTGGAAAAAATAAACGTTGGACAGTTGCCATGCTTACATCAATAAAAGAAAGCTTAACACTTCACACTACATACAGTCTGAGTGAAAATATAGATATATCAGAGCTTAAAAATGAACTAAACCCTTATTTAGAGCTATGTCTATGCTGTATGTGTAATAAAATACCAAAATTACCTGTTACACTAAAACGATGTGAACATTTGTTTTGCTTTTTATGTCTAGTTGAAGAAATGAAACAAAAGCATTTAAATAAAACATTTTGCCCACAATGCAAAGAAAATATTTATTATGACGAGTTGATTGCAAGTAAAAAAATTGATTCCCTGCTTAAAAAATGTTGGCACTTGTATGTTCTTCATGCAAAATGAAAATCAATGCATTAAAAGAATATCAATCATATAAGTTTCATAAAACTATCTGTATTGCAAAATCATCCTTATTATCATCATCATTGTCATCATCACCGTCGTCATCATCTTCATCTTCTACATCATCATTTCGCTTTTTTTCTCTTTAAACTTTTTCAAAAAGTTTAGTTACGTTTCGACGATTAGAAATCTAGAACGCAGGGTCCAAAAAGTGTAAACAAATCACGTGTAGTTAACCAGCCACCTTTCTCAACAACAAATGTTAACGAACGATTAGATGTTCCTTCTCTTGTTTTAAGTGTTTTAGTACACAACTGGGTTTATTACTTGCTTAATCATTTATGCATACTTTCTTGAAAGTTTTGGTTATAATAATTGCCATAAATTAATTTAATGAGCCATAAACAACTCAAAACAATTCTTTTCATCCCTTTTCAAGATAATTTAAAGGAATTTTTTCTTTAAGTACTAGAGGAATATCAACACTTTGCGCAAACAAGGTTGATCCCAATGGAAATTTAATCATACTCTGCTTTAAAGATAAAAAATATTAAAACCCTTGAAGTTTTTGAAATATTAGTCTTATTAGTTTTTTTATAAAAAGCTTTAAAAAATTTGTTTTAGGGCAATTATAGCCATTTGCGTGTTTTAAATGGAGTATATGGGGCTGTGGTAATTTAAAACCATGCTTTATGTGCTAAAAAAGCTTGCTTTATGATATAACATATTTTAAGTAAAATGGGTATATTTTAGAACACAGTGAGTATCAATACCATTTCATAAAAAACTTCAGTCAATTGGAAAAGAGAAAATTAAACCGCAAAAAAGTTCAATATAGCATAGTATAGAAATATGTGACTGGAACTCTTACTTAAGTAAAATGATCACTCTGCTGAGCAAAAAAAGAATAAAAAATAAACTCAACTAAGATTAACCATTATGCTAATAATCCAAACTTTTATTGATTTTTAAGTTTATTCCCTATCTTAGCTATATATGTGACTACATATGTGACGAAATAAAAAAATACTTTTTTAGCCATGAGTTCAAGTAAAAACGAACTGTAAAGCAAGTTTTTTAAAAAGAGAAACTTTATATCATCGTAATAATTCTTGAAATAATTCTCGTAATTATTCCTTGACAAAGCTTTAACACTGCCCCATAAATATTTACTCATAAAAATGACTACCATTGTTAACATGTTTTTTAGAAGAATTAAACAAAATATATATATAAACAGATGCTCCAAAGTCAAAAATAAGTTCGACTTTTAAAGAAAGAATTTGTCTTACCGCAGATGTCTCTGAGCAAAAAAGTTCGTTGATGTAGTGGTTCCTTTAGGTCGCAAATCATGCTCAAAAAGCTTGTCTCGTTACGGTGTACAAAGCCGGTAATGAAGGGTAAGCAGTTGCGCAACCTTTCGTTATTAATAATATCAGAATAACTAGTGTTGAATAATAGATGAATTGATGCGCAAAACCTGATTAACGCGAAATGGACAAAACTATATTGATGATTTAGTACCGATTTTTTTATAAAACCAAGAGGTTCAAAACCGTTCTCATCTACAACAAGGCCAAGTTCACTATGTAAAAGGTTAACTTTTCCTGTATTCAGAAGAGTAAAGGCCACTTTGCAGACATTTAAAATATGTTGCTGATTTATTTGCATAACACGGCAAAATGGTTCATTATGTCTGTAGCTTCTTTGAATTAAGGTTAGAAAAATCAGGGTCTGTAGTTCTGTCATGGTTTTAACAGACTGAATGTTTAAAGTTAGCGATGCTGAACATGATGCTTTCAAATAAAGTGGCACAGAGAATAAAGCCGCCTCATTACCAGAAAAGCTACATAACTTTTCAAAGTCAGTAATCAGAGTTTTACTCGGTAGTTGATCTTCTAAAAAACTCTTTGTGCCACTGACGTTAAGACCCATTATTTGCATACTTGTCGCATCTATGTAATCTTTAATTGTACTCCAGTATCTTAATGTAACAGCAATGCTCCCACTAATAATACAGCTATATGTTTTGCAACTAAAGGCCTCCATGAGCGCTGTTATTAAAGGAAAGTCTTTTGGAATTTTAGGATTAATTAATTGTTCTAAGTACATGAATTCATCTAATCCATCCATGATAAAAATTGTTTCTTAAAACGAAGAAATTTCGCATCCTCTTAGAATGTTTTTGTAAAACTTCTTTATGAGTTGTTTCATGTTTGAAACATTTAGATGCTCGTTCAATTTATTGAATTCGAAATAAAAAAACAAAATTTAAATCTTTCCAAAGTTGTCCGTTGGACCAGTAAAAAAGAAAACTTTGCAGAAGGTTTGTTTTCCCTATACCTTTAGGTCCAGATATCATAGCCAGCCGTGACCTTTTATTGAATACTTCTTCATATTTCATTGCTTTGTAATTGTTTAGTTTTTGACAAAGGTACTCCCATTCGTTAAAGTCATCATTAATCATCTTAATGTCTGCTTCTTCTACTGAAGCTAACTTTAAATTACTCATGAGAAGTTGAAGATCTTTAATTTGAGTCTGCTCATGTCGATGCGTTGTCCCGTAAGTGTTTAAATAATGCGCCTTTAGCTGGTCACTTGCATCTAAAAAAGAAGTTATTGAATTTATAGGACTTAAGTGTATTAATGAATTTTCAGTTTTCTCAAAAAATCGAAAAATGTATTTTAACTAGGAGTCTTAGAGAAAGCTGTATAAAACTGCGTAATAACACGAGTGTAACACTCTCCGGGTAATCGGGAGACAGTTTTGAAAATTTTTAGAAAAGTTATCTTACTTGAAGCTTTGTTTTTATTCCTTATGTTATTAAAAAAATTTTTTTTTCATTTAAATTTTAATATTAAAGTTTAACCAAAGATCCATGTAATAATATTTAAGAGAGAGGAGTTTCTCATGATTCCTGATAATAAGTTGTTATGTATTTTTAGACTTACATTTACTAGCGCTGAGTATGGTAAAGAATTTCCCAAAACCTTTATTAGGCTTTATTAGTTTAGCTTTGTTTCTAGATTATTGTATCATATGCAATGATATTGAACGTAGCATGTGGCTCTAACGGGTGTTTTAATATCGTAGCGTTTAAACTGCGCCTAAATGAAGCTGAAGTATGTTGTTCAACTTTTTTGCTTAAGTGAGTTGCTGAAGTATGTTGTTTAAGTAAGCTGAAATAAGTTGTTCAAATCTTAAAAATAGACATTGCATTTGTAGAGTTTATGTTTTCAGACGTAAAGCCTTCGTCTGCAAGTCTTTTACCAATGACATTTTTAATTAAATATTACTTTTACTTGTTAGAGAAATTTTGATAGCTTTTTTAAAAATTTATTTAACATTTGGGTTTTTACGATTGATAATCTTTGATTTCACACATCATCTTCATTTTCATCAAGCATATTTTTATCATTTGAAAAGCCGTTTTAAGTATCATCTGTGCTTAGTTTCTCATCGTTTTGTTCTCAAATACCAAAATAATTGACTTCTCAGTTTTTTCAAATGTTTTGGTGTTTGTTGGTCCAACATGTTTGTATTTAGTATAGCTTTTTGAGCCATAAATTTTAGAAGTGCTGCTAATAGGGATATCATCAAGAGCCAGAGGGTCTAGTGTATTGTAGCATCGATGGCTTCTATTCTATTCTCCAAATATTATTCTGTTTATTTGTCATTTTCGTAGAAAACAGTTAATGGTCAAAATAATATTTACACTTGCATGTTTTTTTTACTGGAACTAATTGTTTAATGTTTGGTTTAAACTGCTTGATATAAATATATAATGAATTCTGTTAACCCTGTTTTTCATTCATAACCTCTAATATCTCGTTTAACTTGATATCATGAGACTAAACAATCTCTTTTTTCAACATAACCAATTTTTTGTGAGGACTTTCTTCTAGTACTGCATAGTATATTAAACTTAAGTTGTTGTAATACTTTCCTGTCTTATGAAACTGGTGATGTTTTTAAAGATGATGTGATGTCCTTTCTACAGTTTGATTCGGCTTTCCAAAACGGCTTTTAGATTTTGCCTTGTTCTCACTTTTTGAAGATAAATAAATTTATAAATAACTATTTTTTTTAGGAATTTATATTTTTATAACATTATTTCAGTAGAGGTATTGAGTTAAAAAGAGCATTTATTCCAAGTAAAAGAAAATGTGCATTTCTTTTACCTTAATGACTTAAATTTAATCCATCACCTAATTCACCACCAATTTCAGATCCTTTGTACGCAATATTAACCTACTCCACCACTTTGAAGATAAAAGACACCGCTACCTTTTTTTAAACAGAAACATTTTTCCACTGTTCCGTTTCCATTAAATTTTGAGCATCAGCACTGGTATGGCCAGATCGAGCATCTACTTCAAGTGCTGGTAAGATATTTTTTGTAATAGTAAAAGACTTGCTAAAAAATCATCCTTAAATTTTGGTATCATAAGCTTCTTGATTATTGCTCATTTTAATAGTAACTCTTTTACCATTCTCAAATGCGCCATTAATTTTTTTCAGCTATGAATTTAGAAGAACATGAGCATCATTATTATCAGATGGATTCGTATTTCGTTTTTAAATTTTCACAAATAATCACAGTTCTATTAGCTTTTATACCGTATTACATTTCTTGTTTCTGTCCTTCTGAATTTTTAATTTTTACGTTAGTGTTTAATTGGAATGTGATAGTATTATAATATCGTCTTCTTCTTCTTCGAAAAATTGGATTTTTGGATTTTCGGCTTCTGTAAAGAACTCGTTCAGTTGTTTAATGGATCAGTTATATATTTAATATGATCAATTAAACAGATAGTTTGGTCTTTATTCATTAACTTTCCAAAATGACTTTCGAGTCCTTTTTGTTTCTTTTTTTCTTTAAAAATAAATATAAAAATTGATTAAAGATAAAAATATATGAATTTATTTGATATTCATCTGATATTTTGATGGTAAAAGAATGAAGTTTTTTGTTTTATCTTGGAGCTTTTAGCATTTCGCCTCCACCGTTTAAATTGACAAAATCTCTTGAACTTTCTAAGGATTCCTTTTTTTTAAATTAGAATAATAATTATCTAACAATACCATTTTACTTGTTTTTATTTCTTTTTACTTTCTATATTTAATTGCAGTATGATTTAATTCCTGTCACAAATATATTTCACTTGTTTTTAGCTATTTTTTAATTGTGCAGAAAAAAGCTCTCTCTCTCTCTACGTCTTATTAACGTTAAAAACTCAATATGAAATGCAGGATTTTTGCTGAAAAGGATATGCAAAATTTTTATTTAAAGATTTTAGAATCGATAAGATCTCTGCGTTTGCGTCTTCAGTATTGTTATCTTTCATAAACTCGTTTATTTGTTTTAAAGAGTCATTCAGATCTCAACCAGTAAAGATTGGACGTCCTAAGACGTCCAGTGGACATCTATGGACGTTTTGGATGTCCACAGAAATCCAATATTTACTAGACAATTTGACTCGATAGATAACAAAATGCACTTGAATTGTACGGAAGAAAGTGCGTTAAGTGAATTCTGACGTAATTTCTTGAAATATTGTAAATATAGCTTGAGCGGTTTTTTTTAATAAACATATTATAATATGTTTATTAAAAAAAAAATTGGATTTTTTATATGCTTTTATATAATTTTATCGCAGCAAACACAACGTTGCAGTTTTACATTTTCTCTTGTTAAAAAACTCTCCTCTACAAAATTTTCCCATCCAGTTTGTATGTACAAAACACCTTTATAAAATCTAATTTTTTTTTCTATACCACCAAAGTTGGCAGTCTTTAAGGTATTTAGATGATTTTGTTTTAAAATGATGCGTATCTTATATTTTTTTAGCTGATATCATTTTCTAAAATTACTAATTATCTTTTCCATGCTTTATATATATTAGTATGTAAAGTATTTATAGAGCTTCGAATGGTGTCTTATAAGTAAATAACCAATGAACTAGGATTAAAATAAAAACTCTATTTTCACTTGGTTAGGCAATAACTTCTTCTTATTCATCAATTAAAATTACATAAACTTGTTGCATTGTTAAATGGTTTTTCCTTTATTGTTAGATTCAATTTTGTTACAACTTTTCGGGGGACTAATGGTTATTAACTCGGCACATCTTTTACATTTAACTGATATATTTAAACGCGCCGAAAAAAAATGAAATCACTCACTTACCTCGCATTCCCTCTTTTGCCATCGTTAATAAAGAATGTAAACCTAAATGGAAAACTAAAAATTCCAACCTCTTTTTTTCATGGCCTTTTAGCAAACTTTTCTCGGAGATATTTCCTCTAAAATTTTCTTTATTTTAAGATCCTTCGCTGCTTTTATCAGATCAATGTTAGATGTGATTTATGCTTGTCTAGTATAACTTTGCCTTCTTTTATTTTCATTTTATGTATAGTTTAAGGATTTTTTATCTGGCATATATAAAAAGTCTAGGATATATAAAAAGAGCATAAACAATATTCATAGAATAATAGTTTAAACAAGCATCAAAATAATCCATTAATACCAAGAGATATTAGGGGTTTATTAGTTAGTAAACCTGAATGTAGAAACGCAATCAGCTCATTAAGCAATAATAGTTTGGTTATAAAAGACAAAAAGGTTTTGTGAAAAATCTTTTTCAGCTGGAGTATCGCGTTGTAAAGAAAACAATTTAAGAAAAAATACTTAAACAAACTATTTTAAGATTTTTTTTTTTTAGAATAACGAAGCAAAAAAAAAGGGTGTATTTTATACTTCAGCCATTGAGGTAGCAGTAAATAAAAGAAAACAATTATTGGATAATTTGCAAAAAGTGTAAATCATATCTATTGTGATCATTTCTGTAAAAACTTACCAACCTTTATGTTTACATGATTATGTAAAATAACTTAAAAGGAAGAAAATCAAGTCCTAGTTATAAATCAAATTAGAAAAATAAGAAGAGAAAAGTATCGATTTAAATTTGGTACATTTTGTTTTCTAGAAAATTTTTTAGTTAAGCAATAAAAATTTTAGGTCTATAAAAATGGAAATCATTTTTAAAATGTTAAAGATGTTAAAGGAGATTAAGAGGAGATAAAAAAAAATTCAGAAGAGTTTTTAGTCCTCCATTATTATTAGACAAAATTAAGAAATATTTATGTGCATCAGCCAACTTGGAAACATACTACTCTTAACTCATAACCCATAGTTAATTAATAACTACCCATAATTACTTTGAGTATATACCAAAATCTTCAATAAAAGGGAATGTCATTTGCATTTCAGACATAATTACCATTTTATTAGTTTTAGGCTTTAAAAATATTGCTTAAGCACAAACTTATCAAGAATCTTAAAGCCCCATTAAAATCTTAAAAGGAAATAGTACTCAAATTCACAATGACATCACTTTAGGATCTTATGTTGATGGTTCCTCATCAAACGCTTTCTTCTCCTTCTTCGCAAATGTACTTACAGGTGAAATATTATTGAAGTTCCATCACACCAAGCCTTTCTTCCAGTTTTCCAATGTAAAATTAATCTGGTAGGAATAAACTTGACGATTTAGCATGGAAACATTACATCTGAAAGGAGAGAAACTGTCCATGATAATTGATCTTTGTGGAGTGTGATTGGTGCACTTTTAGCTTTAAAAGTGCTAAAAATGCACCAATCACACTACACGTAAGAGCCATTTTACATAATTGGAGATGCTAATTTAGTTTTTTTAAAAGTTATAAGAGACAAAATTTGCTGGCTGCTGAGGAACTCAGACTCATGATTAAATTTATGCAACATTTAAGCTCTCGCTAAAACTCAACAAGATCAAATTCAGCGACTACTTAGTATCTTGCATAAACCCTATAATAACAGTATATAACAAAATATTATGTAAACAGATAAATGAGCAAGAAACGGTCAATATGCAAAGAATAATAGCAAAAAACAAAAACTATCATTGATCTTTATCAAATGCTAACAACAGGTAGATTTTAAAGAATGGGTCCGAAACAAGGTGATAACAATTATAAGAAGTTGTTTAAATCTTAGGAGAAGGAATTATAAATTTACTTTTAGAAATAGATTTACATTTTCTTTACAAAAAAAGAAAAGACTTGTGATAAAACTTAATCTCAAGTGAAGCTGGAGTTTCACTATTAAACTTAGAAAAACGCTATGATAAGTTATGGTAATACAATTGTGGTAGAGTTGAACATGACAATTGATAAAATAAAAAGTTTAAAAGTTCCAACTTTGTCAAAACATTTGGCAACACAACATTGTTGCCTGTGAAACAAGACGGAATGGAATAACTGATTTATCAAATACTCTTCCAACAGTGAGTATTTAAGCAGCATCGAAAGCATACTTTGATTTCATGCTATGAGAGCTGAGTAGGGTAGGGTGGGGAATGTGGGTCTACGGGGTAATCTGGATCTAATTCATATTTATATGTTGTTTTGATAAATGCTTATATAAAGTTGAAATTTCTACCAGTTTGTTATAACATATAAAGCTTATTAATTTTAAAATATAACCTACCCAGCAAGCAAACGACGTCGTGTCAACGTCGAAGCAAGGTTGAAATTTCAACGTTGGAATTTTACTTTCGCATTCCCCTATTTTTTTTTACAGATTAAGAAAGATTTTCGTTTAAAAATAAGAAAACGTATAAGAAACAATACTTTTAGATCAACTTAATGTACTCTAAACTCAATCTGAAAAATTTAAAAATGCAAAAACGCAAATATTCGCCATTTTTTCATGGCGATGACGAATTTAAAAAACAATTTAAATGTAGCAGTTAAAGACCTGGTTTTTATTTCTTAATTGTTATATCGCATTTTCCGGAATGATTAACAATCAAATGAACCTTTTAAAATTTAAAAATTTAAGCAGCGGCAAAAACCATGTTTAATTTCGAAGTTATTACTTTCCACTTTGAAAATTTGTCATCTCGTTGAAAAAATGGCGAATATTAGCGTTTTCGTCATGAGTAACTTTTTTCGTCATGAGTAACACAAATGCAATTTTAATACTAGTAATGATTATTGAAAAGAAGTTATGTTTTTATCTTACACAGCTTTAATTACAAAGATATTGTTTTGGTTTGTAATTAAAACTAAAAATTCTATAACGATAATAACGATAAACTAGTATTGAGAGAACTCGTATTTATTGATGTTTATATATTTACACACACACACACACACACACACACACACACACACACACCACACCCACACACACACACACACACACACACACACACACACACACACACACACACACACACACACACACACACACACACACACACACACACACACACACACACACACACACACACACACACACACATGTTATGATGTTATGATATACACACACATATTATGTTAAAATAAATTTGTTATAGTAATAATAGAAATAATGATAATAACACAATAAATATAATAATAATAATAAATAATAATAATAAGTAAATGATAATACTAGAGTTATTAGTTATAAGAAATAAATTAATAACTTTGAAATCTATAATAATGGATTTTTTACACATTTATTTTCATATTTTTATTTATTCATTTTACTATTATATTTTCTTAATTTGTTTTTTATAGATTATTTTTTTCTTTTGAATTGGATAAACAGATGTACAATAATTTAGATATTGAAAAATCATGTGAGTGTGACTAACAAAGTGTCTTGGACCAGAGCAGTTTGCTTCGAATATGCAAATGATGACTCATAAGAGGAATTTGAGCAGAATCTTCCATCAAACTGGGTAAATTGACAAAGTATTTTGGGCTAATAGGAATGTGGAGTCATCGCTGAAAAAAATGTCTAATCCAACTGATGATTGGTATTAATTCAAACTGAAATACATTAAGCTAACTGGTAATTAAGGATTTATTATTATTAAGTGATGTACTCTTTTAACATAATGACTTTAACATCTCTCTATTTATTTACATTCACTATATTTACACAAAAATATTATTTTTTAAGGGTTCTTTCAATTCTACTAAATTATTTGCATATTTGCAATGATTCAAATGTCAACTATATTCCTAAGGCGCTTCACCTATATCTCTTTCTAAAATAAATTCGCTAAAGATTTGTGTTTAAATTTTTTCTAGTCTTTTCATTTATTTAATGAGTGCTCGTTAAAATTACTTAAGATTAAGAGGTCATACTTATTTTTGTTTCTTAAAATAAACCTTTTATATTGTAAACATAAATTATTTCCATCCTAGATGATGACAAAGAAGTATGTGAGGAGTATGGAGACAATGTGAAAGCTGGAGAATTGGATAACAATGAAATGACAATTAAGAGTTGTACCAGCTCATCTGAAAAAAGACATGCGATTATTAAGTTAGCAGAAAAGTCTATTCCAATGCCAGTTCTACCTAAAATGAAAACAAGTAAAAGAATATATTATTAATAACACTATTCTTGCTGACCCTAACCTAACCCTAACCCTAACCCTAACCCTAACCCTAACCCTAACCCTAACCCAAAGCTGTTCTTTTTCAATAAAAAAAAAAAAAAAAAAAAAGAAAAGAAAGAAAAGCCAATTAGTTATTTTCCTTCCTTCTTTCTTAGGAGCCTTTTATGATATTCCATAAAAAGCAAGAAGGAATAATTCAAGTCAAAAAATATAATCTGGTACTTTTTCCCTTTATGCTATTGTTTTACTTTTTATTTTAAATCATTTAAATTAATTTTTAGACCTTCAAAATAACATATTAATGGTGTTTACTGAAGTAAGTTTTTTGTTAAACTTTTTTAATGTTAAATTGGTTTTTAAAGGTTATACTGCAATCTTTTCTATACCTGATGGCTATTTTGGACTCACTGCTTTATCAGCCAACATACCAATGCCCTTTAAGTCAACCACTACCTCTTCTACATTTGGAGGTTTTTCTGGACTCAAACCAACATTAAAAAATCATTCCACTATTAGTATATCAGAAAGCTCATTCACCAATTTTTCTGCTGGTATTCCTCAAACCTACATGAATTACAATAGAAGAGATTCTGCATGTGCTTGGGACAAGTTAATTAGCTTAAAAAATCTTAAAGGTAATGGTAGGTTTATTTAAAATAATTATTTTTTGTAGATTTTTATATAATCTCACTTCTTTTGAGACCAAGGTCGATATACTTGCAAATTTAACACATTAAGTAATTTATAAGTACTGTTTGTTTTCAACTTAGGATTTCAACATTTAGTATAATGGAAGTTGGGCCAAATAACCTTGGAAATGAATAAACTTCTAAAAGTTTAGCAATTAATGACACCAGGATGAAAGATGCTAAAAGAGAGATACTAATACAATTTGATGATGTTAATGTTCTATATGAATTTGATTGAAAACTTGGAGCTGACAAAGAGTTTTTAAAAAGATTGTAAGTTATTTTTCATTAAAATGTACAATTGATTAATGTCAGTGGGTGGATGCTATCTATATCTTAGGTATTGGGTGGATGTTCCCAAAAATGTAAATTTTCTATTGTGCAAGATCGCCACATTGTTCATAGAGATATTATTTTGTATTCTATTTTTACATCAGGTGAGGCAGCTATCTTCCATTGGTGGTAACAATCAAAAGAAAAGTATTACAAACATGATAAACAGGTTAAAACATTTCTTTAATCAATAATACTTACTAGTTTTGTAAAGAAAAATAGTTCCACCGATTTTTTATTTTTAGAAAGATTTTAAAAGTTAAAATTCTCTTTTGACATGTTTAATCTTGTGTTGCCAACGTTATATACCAATTCTCTAATTTTAGGGTTGATGACAAACAGACTTCACAGTTCAATTTGGTTGGTTTGAAAGGAAAAGTTTTTGTGAAATTACCTATGGAAGGGTTGAATTTTTATAAAGCTGTAATTGATAGGATATTATTTAGATTTTAAATAATAAAAATTAGGCAAGATGCAGATCTATATTGTTTTATTAAAAACTTTTTTGTATGCTACTTTTTATTGGCTGCTTGTTGAAAATAAATAAATCTAGTTGATTTCACAAAAAAAAGATGTCAAACTTTTTATGCACAAGTTCATCAAAAAATGAAATAAATCTGTTTAAACGACTAAAAATTTAAAACTTCATGTATTTGTATAAAATAATGTTACTGGAAGATTTTCTTTCCTCCTTTCTCTGCATTTTTATTCACTTCACCAAATTTGAATATTTTTGCATTAACTTTTTAGAATCGATTAAGCGTTGTGATGCAAAAGCTAAAGACAAAGAAACTCGGACGTTTATAGCCTCCTGCTTGAAATATGCTCCTTATCGTTTTAATGGAGGTAAACGGAAATCCTGCAATTACAAAGTAAAAGATGAAGAAGTTCTTGAAGAAGGTGATAAAGAAAATCAAGATGACGATGACTGTGAAGTAGAGGTTGACGTTGAGTTAAACGAAAGCGAAGGTAGTGGTGAAAAAGAGAAAGAAATTACCCCCACTTGTAAATTTTTAAATGCAAATGCATTTTAGTAAATGTTTTAAAGTATTATCTTTCGAAAGTTCAATAAACGTAACGTTAGTTCAACGTTGATTTCTTAACGTTGAATCAACGTTAATATTTCAACGTCGATATTTTGTTTCCAAATAACGCTTAAATCGACGTCCGTAAATCAACGTTGAATCAACGTTAAATCAACGTTGAAATGCTGGCTGGGTAGCTATGCTGTTAGAAACGGCACTTTTTTAACTAAAATGCTAGATACATCAACAAAGTAATTTTTTTCTCCGATTTTAAACTTCAGAGAAAATATATTCAAATAAGGCATAAGCGTATGAAAAATGGTTATTTTGAAAGTTAAATTACTTTATTTTAAGGATAGTATACCTTTAAAACACTAACGCACATGGTTTGTTTAAAATTTTAAATCTAATCAGGTGGGGTAAAGTGGGTATTTGTATGTATAATATTATGATATGTAATTATATTATCGAAGTTGTTGTTAATAACATTATATACCAATTAGTTTCATCAGACCTAACTATTTTCGTGTTAACATTTCTTTTGTAATATTAGACTCTTATGTTTGAAGTTTATATCTTTGAAGTTTATATTAAGAAACTTATATTTATTTGTATGAAAGAATACGTTCTCCGACGTCAAATAAGGCAAATAAAATATCATATAACACCTTTTTGGTGTTAAAATATTTTTTTTGTGATATGTTATGATATATGCCAATAGTTTACTAAAAATTTAACAGATTTTTCATAAATATTACTTTAGAAAGTATTTAAAAAACGCCAAGATGTTACAATAAAAAAAATAAAACCCAAGTACAATGCTGATAGTTTGGAAAGAGCAATTATGTGAGTATGTGAGAAAAAAAAGACTATTTATCATGCTGCTAAAGAATGTTCTGTTCCTAAAAAAAAAATTGAGACAAAGAATAAAGCAACAAGAGTTTAATGCAAAGAAGTGTGAAGGTCGAAAAAGTGTGCTGAATGATAATGATGAAGCTATGATTGTAGCTGCAGCGCAGTATTGTCAAAGATATGAGCTTCCATTAGATTCTTTTGACATTTATGATTTAGTTGCCCAATTTTGCAGAACAATGAAGATGAAAACTCCATTTAAAAATGGAATTCCTGGGAAAGTCAGAGAGGAAAAAAACCAGGTTAAAAAAAAATGTACAAAAAAAACTATTACCTCTACTGAAGTATCAAAAAAATACCCAAATAAATCTTGGAAGTGCCTAAAATAGCACAAATGTTACTATAAAAGTGTGATCAAAAAAATAGTTTTTTTTTTATAAAACACTTTATTAAAACATAATTTTTGTTTTAAATCACCACTTTTTTACTTTTATTTGTCCGAGTTTTTAATTTTTATTGTTGTGGTGTGTATGAATGCACTTTCTTTTTCAATAAAAATATCTTAAGACTACTTTTTAAAATAAAATCTTGTGTATATACAATAAAAATTTTCATCAGTCTACTTTTCGTTACTTATATTTTGAGAGATGAGTATTAATGATAGATGAATCAAAATAACTTACAAATATTATTAATTCGGATTATAAAAGTATTGTTAGCCTCCCCAATACTGAAGTTAATAAGATGCTACTTCCAAAAACTATCCAGATGTTAATGTTTATTAAAACTTTAATGTCTCAAGCAACTCAAACAAATGTATATAAATACTTGACAAATAGGGCTGGATACCAAACAAAAAGTTGATGTAGGATTGAGCTCAGAGATAACATATGATTTAGCCATATACTGGAAATCAAAAGAATAATAAACCCATTTACTTTCAGTTATTAGGTACTAGTTTACTAAAATTTTTATCTACAATAAATTTTAATCCAGCACCTGCTGAAGCTGATGCAATTAATATGTTAATAGTTTACAGATTAAAAATACTGCAATTAAATATTTCAAAGCTCTTATGAAAAATGGGCAAACGAGTTTATCCCATCCATCATTGTTAACCATTATCGTGGATGCCGATAACAAACAATTGGAAGTTTTCCTGATTAAAGAGTGTTTCTATAGCAACATTTCAAACCAAGGCAGATGCTGGGGCTTGAAATAAATGGAACTACCTTTCAAATTATTGGGATATACCAAACGGCTCATCAGTTTGCTCAGTATGAGGAAATCGAGAAAGATCAATGAATTTTTTTGCACTTTCATTCACTGGAAGTAAAAAATGAACATTAAGTGATTTAAATAGAGATATACAAATTTTTGCTGTTTGTTAAAGATTCATTGTTAGTGATGATAAAATAAAAGCACTTCATAAAACAGATTTTTTCTAGATATTTAGTAAATTGAAATCTAATTATAACTTTGTTTAGCTTGCCTAGGTGAGAGGAATTTTACAAATTACAATTTTATATAAAAAAAAAATGACTGTTAATAAGTTTGGAAGTACTAAAATAGAAATGAATTCAAGTGAAAGCGCTATTTTCTTATTATCCCTAATACAAAACTTTATTAAAATAATCTTGTAGCACAATTACTGGTTTGTTGGATTTAGAAAGTAATTAAATAGCAAGCGTAAATGAACCAACTGATAATCAAGCTGCTGCTAGAAAAAATTATGTTCACAGAGAAATCCCATAAGCGATCTTATGGATTTGCTCTTGGTCGAGCTATGGGTAATGGTACATCAGGGAAAGCTATACTTATTTTAAATGCTGATTAGGTATATTAGATGTTATTTCATAGCAACTTCATCAGTCTACTTTTCGTGATAGCTAAAATAGAATATGTTTATTTACTTTTAGATATCAAGCAGCTCCATCACATGGTACAAATAGCCATTGTAAATTACAATGCTCAGATATACGTCCACCTTTAAATTTTTTAAAATGATTTTTTGCTCTTAAGTGAATGCAAAACCCTTATGTAGCTTCACACTCACTCAAGCATTCCCTACTTTGTGTAAACCTTCCATGGCCACATTTCTTTTCACTTTTATTCACTATCATAAAATCTCTGTAAGGGATTAATATTTACCATAGTTAAATAGTTGGAATATGGTGGAAACTTTTTTGGAATTCTGTAGCAAAAATAAAACAAAGTTAATGGTTAAATTCAAGCATTGCTCAATGGTTAGATATATAATCAAAAAAGGTTGATCAAGAGTTTAAAATCCTGTTTAAGTTTTTTATAATTCTTGAAAATTTAGCACAACTTAATGGTTAGATAATGGTTAAAAACTGTTTAGCTAGATTTCAATTTTTCAACCAAATATTTAAGTATAACTTATTCGCTAAACATTTGGTCAAATAGGGCTGAGCCAGATCTCGCATTTTTTAATTGATAATATTCTGTTAACAAACTTTTGCAAGGATTACTTTTTTGGTTAATTTTAAACTTTGAAAAATGTAACTCTTTTGAAAAAACAGTCAAACTTCATTAAAGGATTGAGGAATAAAACACTTTATCTGTTTCCGTTTAATCCTCCTGTATCTAAATACTCTGCTGATTTTACGAACCATATCTTAAAGTAGCTTTTTTTTGTTAAGTTCTTTCTTTATCATTTACTATCCAGTAGCTATCCGTAGTCAAATTGTAGAGTAAACTTTTCATATACTATAAGTAAGCAGTAGTAAACAACTTATGACGAATATCTCACTCTAATTCTTTATATTCTTTATGTATTTGCAATTTACTTAGTCTGATGTTAATAAAATGGTTATAGGTGGCGTTTGCATAAAGCTTTAAAACAGATCTTCGATATAATTTTGTCACCAAAAGTCGGTATGACAGATTTAATGGGCAAGTAGGAGAGCAATATTCTTTGATGAGAGAATGCTATCCTTAGAAAAGACTCTTCTGCAAGTATCAAAGAATTATCAATTACTTCATTCTCACTGAGCAAAGTGTTTCATTTCTTAATAAAAGTTTTGAAATAATACCGCTGGCATTCAAAAGTTAAAATTGGTTGATTCATGCAAAAAAACGAAAAAAAAAAGAAAAGCAGATCTCGGAAAACGCCGATTACAATTTCTTAAGCAATCATATGATCATTAAAAGTGTTCCTAATTTTTAAGAAGAAGGCTGATCTTGCTTGAGAAAACTTTAATAAAAAGATATTTTTTTGAATGTGAACTAAACGTTTGAAAAGTCAAAAAGTATGGATTTTGCACAACACCCATAAAAGGAGAAAAAAAAAATCCTTTGTATAAGGAAAACATTTTTTATGTTCAGCAAATGTTGTTAAATGGATAAAACCCGAAAGTTTTTTGATGTCTTATGCACATATCTATGTTGTTCTTATGCACATTTTTTATGTTGACATAAAATTACTCGCAAACGAGAAAGGTCCTCATTTCATCAAAAATGGATTTATAGATCAAAACTTTTCCAGAACTGCTTTAAACCTGCCCAAACTGTTTATTGAATTTACACTTATAAAATGTTTTAGTTGTATATGAACTTTAAGTTGTATTTTGCATATTTTGCAGTTTATTAACCGATAAAGGTACAACTGCAGTTTTTATATCGTTGATCTTATGAATGTTTGTTATAACTTTATTACTATTTTAGGTTTCTTACTTACATCAGTAGAGACTTAGCTGCTAGTCAAATAAAGTTGCTATAAACTGATTTACTTAGATGCTTTGGATGAAAAGCTTTTAAATAGTTGTTTTACTTCATATGTCAATGCTTTTGGAAGCAAGTTGCGAAATGCTCCAAAAATGTGTAAAATGTTGGACTATTTGCATAAAAACCAAATTCTAGTTAAAGCATTTTTATAATCACTTTTAAGTTTTTTTTCTTAAAACAACTAAACAACAAAAAAAAAAAGGGCAATACTTAAAAAAAGAGAGCTCTACCTACAAATCATTTGGATATCATTCAAAGTATCTGTTTTACCCATCATAGTGAGGGATTTTTCAACTTCGGACATAAAGTCGGAAGGATTTCGTGAAACCAGTTTTTTAAGCAGCTTGTCCATTTTAAACTAATCACTGCGTTCATCAAGATCGATATAATCAATAACAGTTTTATGAAAAGCAGCATCACTTGCGAATCTTTTCCACTCCGGAGAGATGCTGTCAACCAAAATACATTTTATTCTTGGATCCATGATGAATGTGTCTAAAAGAATACAAGAATTTTAGCATTTAATTTTTAACCAATTTTTCATCATTTAATTTATAACTGCATTTTTAAAAATGTTTAATATTACACCATTTTTAAAACACTCTTGTTGATAAATGCTTACAATAAAGATAAGATGAGCTGAAATAAAGCTCGTCTTTCCAATATCTACTTTATCAGCACATGGCTTTTAATACAGATATGGAGTGTAAAGAAAAAAAATCAAAACTGAAGGAGAAGCCTTTTGTTCTGCAAGGGTATTTTAGTAAGAAACAGAAACATAATGAATCTTTGACTTAAAGAAAATGAAAGCATTAAAATTTAATTGATTTCTTGCTAATTAAAAAAAAAACAGAAAACAAAAAACATGGTATTCGATTTGATTCAGAAGGAAGCGTCTTTAATGAGAAATTGATAGAAAACAATAAAAATGATTTCAATGAATGTAGAAAAGATGTTGAAATATATAATATGAAATTACATAAAGCTTCGATATATTTGATATATGATATATTGAAAAAGAATGAAAAAACGCTAATATGATTCTATATCCTACAAGCATTGAGGAATTGTAGAGATAAAAGAGCAACCAAATGATAGCATTGAAGATACTAGTAATGATTATTAAGAGGACCTTATTTTCAATTTGGTACGTTACAGCTACGTAAATGGACGAAGAAATTTATTGAGTACTGAATGACTCTTTTAAAGCTGCTGTTGTGGAAAAAGAAATGGATGAAGATGGAAACGATTAGTTAGAATTTTTTAAAATATTTTGTTGCACATAAAATTAGACTTATTATATAAAAATGTCTCAATCATAACAACCATTCATCGAAAAATACGCACCCACCTGCTCGCTCCTTTTTATCTTTGTTAAGAACGGTTAAACAGATATATCAAAGTCTCTTAGAAACCGTTACCAATTTAGAATGACTCATCAAAGATTTTAATAATAACTTTGCAATAAAACATTCCTTAAACTCACACTGTCTTACAAATAGCCACGCTCGATTGGAGATATGTAATTTTACAATAGATATTTAGTGGGAATGTTAACTACTGATTTTATCTCGGATAATGGCTAATAAAATTTATATAAACACTTTTATTGAACAGAAATGAAGAGGATTATACAAGTAATAAACCAAAGCTCATAAAAAGCAATACACAGAAAACAAAATATATTTTAATAGAAAAAAAGAAATTATGTAAATATTTGAATTTTACTCAAGGATTAGGGTTGGGGCTAGGGCGCGAAACTCGCTTTCAACGCTACTCGTGGATCAGTGAATTGATGATGATATACCTTTGCATTAGATAATATATTATTGAAAAAAATATAAATTTATTAACTAAAAATGATTATTCACAACTTTATTCACTCTCAAATAGTTAGAACAAGGCTGCAACCAAAAAGTGTATATATGAAGCTTAATCATACTATCGAAAAACTTTCTCTAAAAAAAACACCAATTTTATGAGAGCTTTATACTGAAGAAAATACTATACTATTAGCTAGAAAATCTAAGGAGCTGTCATTATGTGTTGTTGTGTCCATATCAAAAGAAATGTTGACAATTTCATTAAAATATGCATTAAAACGAAAACTAGTTTTAGAAAGTGTTAATGACGTTGTTATTGCCATTAAGAATAATTCAGATTCTGATGTAGCCATTAAAAGAGGTAAAGCTCTTTGCTAGTTGTATTATTTGGAATTATGATCTGTTAAAAAAATTTTCTTTCATTTATAACAATAAAAGTTAAAGAATCTAAGAAAACTTGTTCGACACTTTTCTTTTCATTACTCCTAAGCTAGACATAGACTAGAATATGTTGCTATTTCAATATAAAACTTACATAAACTTAATGAAATTTTACGTTTACTAGATCTGAGCAAACCCTTAAAGAAAAGCTGAGTAAGAAATATCATAGAATCTCAAATTTAGTTAGGAATACTCCCATAATACTGACTTTTTTTATAAGACCATTTTTCAGCCTCTTGTTTTGGATGATGAATCTTTTACTTCAAATGTATTCAGCACACCTAAAATGGATAGTTCCAAAGTAGAATATAATCAAATAGGACCATTAGCCCCAGAAAACTGGCATTTAAAGATGGTGACAAAACTTTGGTGTTAGAGATAGTAACTATCTCTAACACCAAAGTTTTGAAGTTAGTTTTTCCAGTGATAAGATAATAGTAGGTGATAAGAAGTAACAAGGTACTCAAAATCTTTGGAAGTTAATTATGATGAAAAAGCCAAATGAAATAGCATATTTCGATCAAGATTATAAAATTTATTCAGAGGTTATGATAAAATACAAATGTAATAAAAAAAAATAACGAGAAAGATGGTACAACTCTAAGAGAAAATAGGAGAATTAATGGATTAATATACTAAATCCCATGTGGAATGAGTCTAAAACTGGTAAAAGTATTGATACAAATGCATTATTAGAAAGATTTATTCGTTTTTATGACAAGTAAAAAAGCTGTTAACACAGGATTTAAGATGGAATTGTATCGATATGCAATGAGTTGAAGAGGCAGAAAGTCTTTGATTTAAGTTCTTACAAGAAAATAATGCAGCCGTTATAAAAATGTTTATTAGCAAAAAACATGATTTTAAAAGGAAGTATGTCTAAGGAGGTGCTGGATTCCTTAGTAGCATTTCAAAGGTATTCATAAGACAGTTTAAAAGGAAGGGAGCAAAACAAATAGCATATGCAGCTGTTGATCCAGGTAAAGATGCTGCTCCAGGTAAAAATGCAAAACACATTTGTAAAAAGTTTTCAGATATTGGTAAGACTGCTGCAGTTGATACTGGTAGTAAACTAAATGATAAAGCTCCAGCCAAGATACTGACACCAAAGCACAATCTCAATTGGAAAAAATACAGAGCCAAGTGATGTGACACAAAAAGCAAATGATATTTATTAACATAATACAGACCCAAAGACTGGTTAATGGGTATTTATGCATTTATGGATGGAAGTGGTATGAAGATAGCTATTGATAAAAAAAAGGTTTGTACATAAGTTGAATAAACCGAAAAGATCAAAGAGATATGAAATGAAAATTATGATATAGAGCTATATAAATTTTACAACATTTTGAACGTAATAAAAAAATTCTTTTACATAAATAAAAACATGAAATTTCGTCGAGACAAAAAAATTTAAATCATTTTCAGTAGTTATTAAGAATCCTGAAATTAGCTTTAAAAGATGTAATGTATCAGAAATTAAATATATGGATATTTGAAGTTACTTGTTAGGAAATTAAAAAAAAGAAAGGATAGGGCGAAAGAAATAGAAGTAATTGCTATTAATGACTGAAATCACAAGGATTAAAAGAGGTAATAACACTGCATGGTGATAAGGTGTATGCAAAGCCTTTGCTTTCACCTTATCAAAGAAGCCAAATCCGTTAAACTTTGTAGCATATCCATTAATCATAAACAAAACCATTTGCTTAGATTTGGGTGATGTAACTCTAAAATAAAAAAAAATTTCCAAACAAATGATCTCTAAATATTTTTTGCTAGTATTTAAAAATGAAAAAGTATTTTTCATAATAAAATGAACACTTTAATTTTCACGCCCTGGAAATATATGAGAGTTATCTCATTTTCAAAGGAAGATAAACTAAAGGTCATGGTACAGATTACGCAAATGCTGATAATGTTTCTCTTACTAAAAAAGGTTTGATGAATCTTTTTTTAGCAACATTAAATATCAAGTGTGAGATCAAGAGATTGAGCCTTTAACTTACCCTGGCAGATGTTCAACCATGCTTGGTTTATTCAAATTTACTAATAATTTTTCACAATCTCATGGGTTAAATAAGTTATGGGATAAAGATATATTAACAGCATTAACCAAAGCAGGTAATACAATCGCTGTTAGACAAGCATAAATTTCTCAAGATCCTGTTCCAAATAGTAAATTTAGTTTGTACCTTTTCGTCAGATATTTGAATTTTTTGAAGATTATGATAAAGTTAAATATGGTATTAAACATACACTAACACTTACAAGAAAGTATGATGATGACGCAGTTTTGAGAGATAATGCAGCTGACACTGGATAAGTAAGTCTGGATAAAGGTTATTGGTGGATGCCCGAAATAAGACCTTCGTCGGAAAAAAGGTAAAAACTTTTAAAAGCTATAGAATGTCACATTAAATTTTACTAGATATCATATTGCATTATACTACATATCATGCTACTTTAATTTACTCAACAAAGAATTGGTCGTATATATGGAGATGCTGTTTCATTTAGATCAGCGTTTTACAATATAGAGGAATTTGAACAAATCCAAATATAACTCCATCTCATTACATACTCTATTCCCAATCTTTCTTCTTGATGTAAGCAAGCATGTAGAAAGAATAAAATCATCTGTAACTAAAGTTCACATAAAGTGCTATTTCTCAGAAAATATTCCAGCAAATACTCAAGCTTTTGTTATAAGTGATATATTTGTCAATTATAATTTGATGGCAACCTGTCAGCAGATCTAGCCTACCGATTCAGTACACCAATCTATAAATTTTAGGAAACAAATATGTTTTACCAATTATATTATATTTCGTCATATTATTGGAATAGAGATAAATTTGCAATCTCTATTGATATCTGTAAAAACAAAAAAAACGCTTTCTGCTACCGATTGATAGAGGTTTTTTATTTAGCTAAACAAGAGCGTACAAAGGATGATTGTGGCTAACCTTGACTAAAGTAGAACGAAAACAAGTTTTTCAAAATGACGTAACAAAAGTTACGGAAAATATATTAACTTTAAGCTTCAGTTAGATACGGTTTTTTAATTTAACTTTTTATACCCGAGTTGTTTAAGTATTCAAGTTGAATTAGAAGCCGTTTTTTATAACTTAAGAGCCATTTTTTATAACTTAAGTTGGTGTAAAGTGCTGTGGAAAAAGAACGGTGAATATACATCCAAGGAGTTTAAAGTTTAATTCAAGAAGTTTCGAGGACTACATTTGTCTTTTGACGCAAATTAAATAGAATGTGCACTGCGTTTATGTGACGCCAAACCACTTCACCATATATACGCCCTATGCGTCCTTATAATTGCTATGCCTATGGACGTCTTTTTAAAAATTATGTTTACCTGTCATATTAATTAATCCCAATAACCTCAATAAACAAATGCTAATCCCAATAAACAAATGCTATAAAAGTGTAAACTAATACCACGTGATCAGAGTCTCTATTTTAACGCTGTGGGCAGCCATTTTAATAGATTTTTTATTTTAATAGAAGGAGTGAAAACTTAGAGTTAGTCGGTAATTCGCATCCTAGTGGGCACCAAGACGTCTATGAGATGTCTATTTAGTGTCTCTGATGTCTTGAGACATCTGAGATAAAACTGAGACATCTAAAGACGCCTTAAAGATGATTACATATTATGTATGTGGAATTCCGAATTTTTCCGTCACAGAAATTTTTTGGAAATTCTGAATACAACGTTTTTGAAATTTTTTCATCGATATTCGTGTTATGATTCGGATCGATTTACATCGCTTAAATTAGTTATCATTGCAATAGTTTGAAACATTTACATAAAACATAAGTGTATGATCTCATCTAATTTTTAATTTAATATTTAATCTCATATATCTTTTAACTTAATTTTTGATCTCATTTATTTTTTAACTTAAAGCTGATAGTTTAAATGCAAGTTTTGTATTTTTATGTGTAACCATCGGGTTTAACGTTATTATTTTACTTAAAGGTAAAAAACTTGTGTTTTCAAATTTTTATTAATAATAAAGTGTTCATTAAACTTCACTAAAAACCCAAGCTGAGTGAAATCTTAATTATCTTGAATAATATTTTGCCTCTCTTTGGTAGCTCACCCTATTCCACTATTGGACTTAATAATAATATTATTCTATATAGTCAAGTGACTCTGGTCTTGAACATATAACTATCGGATTAAATATTTCAATTAAACTTCAGGGTATGAAAAAAGCGTTTTAAAACTATAGCTTTCTCGGAGCGAACACAACGTTAAAGTTCTACATTTTCTCTTCCACAAAATAACTCTCCTTTACATAAGTTTCGCGTTCAATTTATAATTACAAAATACCTCAAAAACGCTCATAAAAGATAGCACTTAAACTACATAAACAATATTTCAAGGAAACGATGTCAATGTCCGCTTTACGAAATTTCTTCCGCGCAATTCAAGTATAAAAACTTTTTCCTAACAATTGCTTAATCATTAATCTTCTTTAAAAACCTTGTTGTTTGTCTTTTATCACTTGATACGTTTAGTTTTACATATATTTTTAATATCTTTTACATAAAAAAACAATCGAGGAAAAATACGATAAGAGAATATTGAACAAGGGACATTTACGTAAAGCGAGAAACCTTCACATCATTTTCAAAATTTCTTCAGGGAAGTACTTTTAATTATGATTTTTTTTTCCACCATTGCTTAAATATTTTAAACAATTTAATAATAAAAATTTTAAGTATTTTTTTCTCAATCTGTTTATGTATATATATATATATATATATATATATATATATATATATATATATATATATATATATATATATATATATATATATATATATAGTATATATATATATATATATATATATATATATATATATATATATATATATATATATACAGCATTGTAGAAATTATGTTAATATTTCCAGAGAGAGTGCTAAATACTGCGTAGTACAAGTAGAGCGAATATAACATTTTTATTTTTACTATTTTACAAACTAAATTAGTTTTGTTTGTATAACTTTACTTAGAGTTTCACACAAATAAGAAATCATCAGGTAATAATAGTTATATATATATACAGTATTGGACAAAACATTTGCAACCAAATAATGCTAATTTAGTTTCTTTATATAAAAGTGCTGCATTTTTTCAATTTAGAAAAATAACTATGTAACTGTTTAGAGACAAAGTTCTTAAAGTTTTATTCATCACAAAGTTCATTATTTGTACACAAAAATTAATAAATTAATCAAAAGTATTAAAAAAAGTTGATTTCCTTCAGGAAAAAACAAGTGCAACTTGACAAAATGTTGACCAAGCATTATTTCGCTATCCATATTTTGTGACGAATCCTTTGTTGTCGATCACAGCCTTGCATCTTCGAGGCATGGATTCGATCAGGTGATTAATGAAACTTTGTGGAATCGCTGCCCAGGCCTTTTGGATTTGTTCAAACAGTTGATCCTTATTACGAACACCTTGATGATTAATTCTGCGGTTGACGATCTCCCACAGGTTCTCGATATGGTTGAGATCCGGAGATTGAGGCGGCCAATCCATCACCGATAGGTGGTTGTCTTGAAACCACTGCTTGACTACTTTTGCAGTGTATTTCGGATCGTTGTCTTGCTGAAAAACCCATTTTATTGGCATATTCCATTCATCATGAGGTAACAACATCTTTCAGGATATTTTTATACATGAAACGGTCCATTATTCCATCGTTTTGATGTATTGGACCTAGACCGTTAGCAAAAAAATACCCCCAGACCATTACGTTGCCTCCAACATGCTTCACGGTCTTATGGCAATAACGTAAATCGAGGCGTTTTCCGGCCGGTCGACGTACACGGCAAATGCCATCGCTCTCAATAATGTTGAACTTCGATTCATCACTGAACAGGACAGTTCGCCATTTCTGCACATTCCAGTCAATATGATATGTAGCAAACAGGAGTCTTTTCTTCTGGTTTTTAAGTAAAATCAGCGGTTTCTTTGCATGGCGTCGAGAAAACAATTCGGCTTCAACAGCACGTCGTCTGATTGTTTGGTCCGATACAGGCAGCTCTAACTGCTTTTGTAACTCGACTGATGATATCCAGGGATCCTTCTCGACGGATCTGACGATCATAGAATCCTATCTAGAAGTGGTGGAACGCGATCTTCCACCTTTGTTATCTGCTGCCAACTTCCCCGTAGAACGATATTTGGAACATAGTCTTGATACGGTCCATTTTTTCACGCGATATTTATCACAAATACTTTTTTGCGACATTCCACTTACGTAATCGTCAATATATTTCTTTCTTAGTTCAAATCCAAGACTGTCGAGAGCCATTTTTGCACTTGAAGTCATAAAAATAATAAAAATAAATAATCACGCTTCTCAAGTCTTACCGTGTTAAATTTATCTTGTGATGGTACAATAATGCTCTGCGGAACACAACGTCTTGGTTGGATGTGGACTGTATTGATGTAATGAAACACTCGTTGTATTTCACTTCTTGAAATGATGTTCTTCGATAAAACACTTTGATAAAACTCACTTCGATAAACTGTCTTGATAATACTGACTGATTGACTTCCATATACTGACTGAATTACATGTCGATTTACATGTCTCTTATATAGTAAAATGAACCTGTGTGAACCTGTTCTGGAAGATTTTAGATGCTTCTTTTCGATGCTTCTGGAAGCTCCTGGATGCGTCTGGATGCTTCTGAATGTTTCTGGATATTTCTGGATGCTACTGGATGCTTCCAGATGCTTCTTCTGGAAACTTCTGGAAGCTTCTGCATGCTTCTGGAAACTTCTGGAAACTTCTGGATACTTCCTTTAATTATCAAAAAACTTCCGTGACGTTGACACGGACCAGACTTAAGAAAATGAAACAAACCAAGAAAGCTGCACTTGTTTTGTCCGCTGCAAAATGGCACTTGTCAACGAAATTCTGCCTGTGTGCTGTCACCTGTCAGCTGATTGCTCATGTCATGGCATGCTATGACTCCAGACTCCTGAACTGTTTGCTGTGGTAGTATAGTTCGTTTTGTTTTTAAGACATAAAATTAGTAACACTTTTTAGCATTGTTCGATGTTGGTTGCAAATGTTTTGTCCAATACTGTATATATATATATATATATATATATATATATATATATATATATATATATATATATATATATATATATATATATATATATATATATATATATATATATATATATATATATAGTAAAACATATAAATTGCTAAAGATTTGGGAAAAACACAACAGTTAGCGACGAAGATAAAAACATGACAAAAACAAATAGTTACCAGGCGTAGAACAACTTATAACAAATAAAAATGATACAAAAAATTTTATCAATACTGTGGTATTTGTGAAAATCTCCATTGATACTTTAAACCAAAAAAAACATTACGCATAAAAATTTTTAAGGATATATAACAAAATGAAGAGGAGAGTACTATAAACTTTCTTATTCAAATACAAAATCAAACCAAATATCGTGCTTTTCCGGATATCGCTGTGGGAGTAAAGGACAGTTTGTATCAGAAAAACATCCTATAAAACAGATGCAAAAACTTCTCAAATATAGGAAATTGAACATTGATAAATGTGTTGAAATTAGTCGCAATATGGAAATATCAAAACAACAAGTAAAAGGATTGTCAAATAAGAAAAAATGCCAACGTACAAAGGATATTGACTCGGTAGACCACGTAAAAAAACTGACTGTTTCCAGAAGGCAAAAGCAATTGATAATATATGTAAAAGAGGAAATGGCTTGTTATGCTTTTGGTGTGGGGAGAATTACTTTGTTGGACAACAAAAAGAGCTCTAATAAAAGTGATGATTGACTCAGGTTCTAGTGTGAATCTGTTTGACAGAAATACTTTTGAAAGGATTAAAAACCACAATCTCAATTTATTATTAAAAAAATCATCAAAAATGATATTTCCTTATTCTTCAACGCCTCTAAAGTTGATTGGTTGTTTAAAGGCTGAAATTGAAACAAAAAACAATATAACTGCCCATAAAATTTATGTTGTAAATAAAAATAATGTTGGAAATATCATGGGAATTGAAACCACAAAGAAGCTGAATATTTTAAAAGTTGATGAAAGCGGAAATCTTGTGCTCAACAAAGATAATCGTGCGAATTCATTGGCTAATAAATCAAATGAAACTATGTAGCATTTTAGCGTGAGTAAAAGTATTGATAAGGCAATTAAACCTCCACAAAATTAAATATAATAATAAATTACAGTATTTTGATGCAAATTGTAAAGTGACTTTGAAATCCAAAAATGATATATGAAAATTGATTGCAAATTCAAAATGAAGACATATTCAAAGGACATTGTGAGCTAAAAAACTTCCAATAGAAATTTCACGTAGATGAAATTGCGCAAAATTTACGTCCCTATCCTTATCATGTTTGAAAAGACATTCGAATAGAACTAAAGCTGACATAGTTGAAAAAGCTAAAGGACCGCAAGAATGAATCAGTAATTTTGTAATTGTACTAAAAGCAAATAAACTATTAAAATTTTTTTAGATGCTCGAACCATCAACTAAGTAATAAAACGCGAAAGATACTCAATACCTACATTGGATTCTGTAATAGAGGAAATGTACGGCTCAAAATTATTTGCTAAGTTAGACATGAATGAAGCTTTTACTCAATTAGGATGAGGGAGTTTATTGATACATTCATTCAAGATTTTTCTAAAAATTATGGTGAACAAAGGTTTGGTAAAATATATGGAATAAAATTTATCAGTGATGATATTGTAATATATGCATCAGATGAGTAAGATTTATTAAGGAGGTTAGAACGAATGTTTTTCAAGACACGTGCAGTGGATTTGAAAATAAATTTTAAAAAGTGTATTTTGCTCAAGAGAAAATAACTTTTTTTTGTATTGAAATATCCAAAAATGGTGTTAATCCTGATCCAAACAAATTAGAGGCTATCAAGAATGCAAGACCACCAACAACAATAAGTGAGATTCGTGGTTTCCTTGATTTATGCACATATCTGTCAAGATTTATTAAAGACTTAAGTGAATAAACAACAGCATTACGTGAACAATTTTAAAAAATAAAAAATTTAAGGGTATCAAAAAACAAAATGAAGCTATCAATATTCTTAAACATGAATTATCAAGTGAATCGGATTTGGATTTTTCGTATTGAAGGAATACTTTTACAAAAAGAAGGTGCTGGAATCAAACAATCTGCAGCATAAGTAGGTCACTGAGAGCAGCTGAGTTAAAATATATTATTACAGAAAAGGAAGCTGTTGCTTTGGTGTGAGTAATCGAAAAATTACATTTGTACCTGTAAGGATTAAACTTTAAAGTTGTAGTAGACCACAAATCTCTAAAGTTTTTTTTTTCATCCGGTTCTAAACTAAATGCACGCGTTGCAAGATGGCAAATCAAACTGCAGGCATATAATTTGAACGCAATATATAGAAAAGGAGGGGAGAGCTTTGCATATTTTAAATTCAGAAACTGTATACCAAATGAATAACATAATGAGTCAAATAAAAATGAAGGGGCGGCTAATGTAAATTTTTTTAGTGACAAAAATGACACCTCAATATCACTTAAAGATTTAAAAACAAAGACAGAAAGAGACATCAGTTTAGTTGCAGTAAAGAATGTATTATTGTTTGTTAAATGGTAGGACGACTTAACTCTAGAACCATATTGTAGATTTCAAAATTAGTTCACTGACCATGAGGGGATAATATTAAGAAAAACAATAATTATTTTACCTAAGTCTCTTCAAAAAGGAGCTCTGCAAACTGCACACGAAGGGCATTTAAGTGTTAAAAAATGCAATGGATTATTGCATCAAAAAGTGTATTTGGTCACTATGAATACCAATATTGAATCACCTATTTCAAAATGTCTTGGATGCCAGGCAAGTTCCCGCATGCCAAATCCTGTTTTTTGAAATATAGACATTTTTAGAACACGTTTGGGATGAGCAAGCAATGGATTTTTTTGGCCCATTACCATCAGGAGAGTATTTATTTGTTATAGAAGATATATACTAGATACCTATTTCGTCAGGTTAGAATTATTTTGTTCTATCTCCCATTTTAAACGTTGAAAGAAAGTTGTAGATTTTTTTCTATAAGTAAAGATTACTTAAAATTTTACAATTACTTTTTTAAAAAGTAACTTATTTTTAAAATAATTTATGTTTAAATAAACTATTTAGGAAAAAAAAAATTTAAAAATAAAATGTATTTTAAAAGTGATCATTACTTAGTAAAATTAAAAATTCATTTTCTCCCAACGTTTAAAATGGGAGATAGAACAGAATAATTCTAACCTGACGATTTGTCGACATAATGAAAATCGCAACAGCACATAGTATTATAAATATATGAGAAAAATTATTTGATATATTTGGTTATCCTAACAAAATAAGAATTGACAGCGGTACATCAAGTTAAAGTGAGGCTTTAAAATTGTATTCTAAAAATGTTGATATAAAACATGTTAAAATAACGCCGCGATATCCGCAAGCAAATAGGGAAAACCTAAGAACAATATCATTTTATGGGTAGAAATTGGAGACAGGAACTTAGATGTATGCTTCGAAATTATAGATGTGTACCTCAAGCCTTACCCGAAAATCACTAGCTACATTTTCATTCAATATTCCCTAACAATTGTCATGGGGGATAGTGATAAGTAGGACGTTTGATAGCAGGAGAATATTCAGGTTGGGCACCCTCCCCTACATCTTCTGCTTCAGAATGATCACTAGATCATGTTTTTTCATTATCCAGTAAAAAAACAATATACTTCTTTTTGGGTTTAACTTTTTATATATGGTGCATAAATTGAACAGTAAACAATTTATTATCCAAAACACCACTTTTTTTTTGACCACTTGATCGTTTTACGGAGATTTGAATAAAAAGACAAATATTGATCTTCTTTATCAACAACTTTCATGAAAGGATTAAATTTCTCGAAACAAACTGGCTTTGTTTTTATAGTAGCAATTCTGTTTTTTTAACTGTCCTAGCGTCATGAATTTTTGAAATTGTATGAACTAGTCGATTATCCATCATTAAAAATAGCAGAATGTCACACTTTCTTCTAAATGCCATTTCATTTTGTTTTTATCTTAGTTCTTCTGATTTTAGATCAGATGGTAGGCTCCTGTTTACTCGAATGATTCCACACATTCTTACTTTTTTCTTCAATAAATCTTGTAATCAAACTGTTGTAATAACTACCTTGGTACACGTGGTACCATTGATCAAGATACGATTCTGATGTAGACTAAATTGTTTCTTCTAAATATCTCCCTTATTCTGAATATATTTCAATTTCTCCAATATATCCTGTAGTGCTTTCAGATACGTCGCGAACGAGGCAAGGGGATGATAGCTTCATCCAAAGTTTTCTTGATTTGGCTAATATATGAGTTGAAATTTTTTTGTAAAATAATCTACGACAGGGCTAAATTTGAAGAGCCTATCTTCGGAATTGTTTTGTAAGGCATTGCTATTGAAATGAAGCGATTGTAAAGTTTGGTCAAATCATAAATTTTTAAAATACCGGAGTTTCCAATAATAATTCAGTACACCAATAATCAAGAATGTGATCTTTTCTTACATGTGCCATAAGAATAACAATACCCAATAATTTTTTGATTTCCTCATTTTCTACATCTGCCCATTTTACAGTTCAATGTTTTTCTTTCCATTTAATTTCATTTCGATGTCAATATATGTTGGTTTAACGAGAAAGCATTTTTAAAAAATTCATTTCCAAGAAACAAATTTACGACTTCATTAACGCTTGAACGATTCGCAGAAAATTATTTTACTTCTGAATTTCTAATAATATTCTCCAAGATAGGAATTTTCTTGCATAGACCGTAAACTTGTTTCATCAGTTATTAGAATATCTCCAGCACTACCAGGGGAATATGAATCACACGGTTAAGGGCAAGTATGTTTTTTCTTTCGATGGACAATAGAAATGAAATCATCACTATTACTATAATCACTATCATTATCATCACTAATGCCATTTCCAACTTCAACATCACTTTCTATATCTGAAAGCACGTTTGGAAAAATCTCTTTTCTAAATTGAAAAGAGTTACCTTCCATCTTTGACTATCTCCTCATTACTAAAAGGTTTAGTTATTAAAATCAAAACACAACAAATTGGTTCTAACGGTTCCTTTTTTTTTTCAAGGCACAATGCACATACATTCATCTCGTGATATTGGTAACAAAAATTCATTCTTGTTTTTATGTTTTTTATGTTCTCTTTACTTACAATTCCAGTTTATTGTGAAATTCCAAATTATGTTTCTGTTATCCGTCGCCAACTAATGAAAAATAAACGACGGGAATTCACGTCTCCCGTCTTCAAAGTGTTATACTTAAAATATTCCAATAGGAATATTATACATGTAAAATACTTTTTTCTTAAAAAAATGTAGTTAATTTAAATAGCGTTTATAACTGTAACATTTTAATAATAAACCTAACTGACAGACTAAATATTTGACCATAATAACTGCAAACGCATCAAAAAATACATTTAACAGTTTGTGAATATATATATATATATATATATATATATATATATATATATATATATATATATATATATATTCAGCTCACGAGAAAGTATGCAGCAATTTACAACGATCATTTTGAAAGTGTTGAGTGGTTGGATGCCTCATTAGACAAAATACAAGTTTCTATGACTAATCTTTGTCACCAACTAGGGCTAAGCGTAAAAAATTCTTAAGGTGATCCCCTCGATATTAACCCTTTGAGGTCTTTAAAAAAAATTTTTTTTTGCCTATAAGGTCCAAATTTTTTTTTTACTTATTGACCTTAAATATAACAGAAAATATATGTTTGACCCATGGCTTTTCTTTATTTTTTACAAAAAATAGGTTTTTAGTGTAGCACTAAATTGTTTAATTTTTATTCTGCCAAAAACACTATGATCTAAGTGCAAGTACTAAACAAGAAAGAAAAAACAAATATATGTACAAGCTTGTTTTTATTCTTAAGTAAATTGCAATATTGACTTTGGATATCCTATTTTACATGAAACTCAGTCTCTGTATGGTAAAGTTCAAAACAATCAGTAGGGTGTAGTCCTGGTTTTCTAGTGCAGGTTTTACAATAGTACACGGTTTTTTTTCTACCACCTTGTGTTTTTCTGTCACTGCATACTAAACAGTCTTTGGCATTATTACTTGGAACTTGTGCAATAAAATGTGGCTTTTGGTTGAGGCGCTCATTATCATCTAGTGATGATCGCCTTCCTTTTCGTTCTTGAATGTTACGAACTGTTCCTACTAATTGCTCAATGAGGTTTTGTCTGTAGGTTAGGTGTCGAAGTTTGTTTTTACCATTGCTTTCACAAAACTTATTGAACAATATATAACTGTTTACAACTGCAACTTCCAACAACCAGAAAAATATTTTTCTCCACCATTTTAAAGACTTGCGTAGAAATGAATAGCTGGAACAATAGTGATCAGCTCGATCAACAGCTCCCATATGTTTCGAATAATTTACAATAACAGTTGGTTTATCAATGTCTACAATACCTTGTTTTGTTCTTTGTTTTGCAACTTCAGTTGTTGAATCATGGAAAGTACTCAGCATCAGAACTTGTCGCCTGTCCTGCCATGCCAAAACCATAACATTGGAAGAGTGTACATATGCAGAAACTTCGTGCTTCTTTAATTTGAGTTTTTTTATATCTTCAGGTAACTGTTTTCTATTTTTCATTATTGTTCCTGTAGTTTGTATGCTCATTTTGAGGAGTTCTTGTGCAAGAGGAAAACTAGTATATAATCTGTCAGTGAATAAGTGATAACCACTACCTTGGGCAACCTCTAAAAGCTCATCACACAAATGCAACACGATTCGACTTGTAAACTGCATCATAGGTCTTGCCAAACTTTCAGTAGTGCAATTACCATAATACGGTTCAAAGAAACTAATATAACCTGTTTCACTATCAGCTAAAACAAAAACACGAATGCCCCACTTTGTGGGTTTTTGTGGATTGTACATGCGAAATGCAACTCTACCTTTGAATCCAATAGTACTTTCATCAATTGCAATATTACGAGATGGGACAAAATTTCTAGAACAGGAACTTTTCATTTCTGATACAACACGATGCACTTTCCTTGCACGTTTATTCAGTTCATTAGATGAATTTGATGGTGGGGATACATGCAGCATCCAATGTATCTGAAGAAACCGAGTTCGAGAAAAAACTGCTGAAAAAAATGGCATGTAGTTTAGCCAATCACAAGAAAAATAATGTTTTATACTTGATTTTTCATTCAAAGCCATATTCAAAATAGTACCAAAATAAGCATGAATTTCTTCAAGTGTCACATCTTTCCATTTATGCCAAATAGAATGAGATTTCAATTTGTTATTTTTAATTTTTGACTTAGCATAACGATTAGTTTCAGTTACAATATCTGCAAGTAACTCATCAGTAAAAAATAACTTGAAAAAATCTAGTTCACGTCTTAAATTTATTGAATGCTGAGGGCCTACATTTGCTACTGTGAATGGCAATGCTTCAAATGCAGGAGTATCTTGCACTACTTTTATCCATCCTATGTTTAAAGCAGGTTCGTTATCATCAATTTCATTCAGTTCAATATCTTCCTCTGACTCTGATATCTCTGAGAATTCAGTCTCAGATTCACTAAAAGTGTATTCACTGTCGTTTTCAGTACTTGTTTCATCCAATGCCATCAATACTTCTTCAGTTGTAAAACGCTTCCTTGCCATTAGTAAGTAAATTTTTATAAAAATTTCTAAGAGTATAAGTAAGGCTAGACGTTCAAAAAATGTTACTGAAAAGCACAAAGTTAAAAACACACTATAATATTACCAATTGAACCTATTAAATTATCCAAGTTAGCTTAAAAAGATAATTTTTTCTGTATAAACATCAACATAGTAGATGTCCCGTGGCACGGGACATTAGACCGCAACGACATTTTCATAATGTCCCGTCACACGGGACATTGGACCGCAAAGGGTTAATTTAGTTTGTTGAAAAATACACCACTATTTTGATAGAGAAAAAACGTGGTTAATCTTTCACAACATCGATGGTGAGGAAGTGAAGAATTTAAAAAAATACTTGTCAAATAAAAAATACAATTTTACCTTGGTAACATTGCAATAGATGTCATGGTCTATCAAATTATTTAAGTGCAAATTAACTCTTTCCTGCATAAAAATGGGTTTCTTTTTGCAATAAAAAATATTAAACATATAATACCCAACGATGAAGAAAAAGTAAAAGAAATAACGAATGTGGTTCGATATCATCCACTCGCCATTAATCTAGCTGTACTCTATAACCAGAACAGCGTTTCTTTGCAGGAGTATTTAGATTTTTAGTTTTTAAATCGTATCCCATTCCATTTCGGTGTAGCTAATTTCTGAGAGGAAGATAGCTACGCCGAAGCGGAAACATAGTCTAGAATAAAATTAATTAACATAATATTATGTAAAATAGAAACTTTGAATAAAAAATCTCTAGAACTTTTAAACCATTTATCGTATTGCGATGGTCAACTGTTCAAAAAAAGTTTATTCATGGTACTTCAAAACACCTGCAAATAAAAGGAGAGCATTTGATAAATTGAGCAATCACATTATTAATCAACTATTCATTGGTTGATCGTCTCGACGAAGACAATGGCAGGTAATCGATACCCGAAATTACTAAGTTAACGTGTAAACTTTATCAAAAACGCAAAAATATAACAGATTTATGCAACGAAAACATCGTCAATTTTCTAAAGTTGCAGCCGGTGTAGTATGAGATTTACACTCCCACTTTTTTTTTACTCTCCAGTAAAAATCTAATGTGAAATTTTTACCACAGAGTAATAAACGCGTGTGAGATTTTTATACTCTCTTTATGAGATTTTTACTCTCAAATTACTTTTAGCGAATTTACTAATAAAAAAGACATGTACGCAAAGTATTTAAAGGTATCCAAAAGAAATTTTAAACTAAGGTGTTAAGCCAATTTTAGAAGACAAACAAAGCCATTTATAGTTCGTAATAATGAGCTTTATCATTTAAATAAAGCTGCAAAGGTATTCTATTATTTCAAAATATTTTAAACAATTTTGTCATTTTTATCATGTTACAACTAGAATTTAGTTAGCACTAAAAAACTTTGTAGTTTTTATTCTCATTATATTTATGGTTTATAGCTTTTTTTTTTAGAGAAAAGTAATTTGGAACAGGGATGAACAGCAAAATATAATAAAGCTTGTTCCTGAGGGAAATGATGTCTCTGTTGAGTCTAAAGCTTTATCTGGTCATACAGGTAATATTACAGTATGTGATAAAGGATATGAAGGTACTCAAAATCTTTAGAAATTAATTATGATAAAGAAGCCACATGATATAATATAAACTGCGGAATATAAAATTTGTTTTCAATTTCTTCTTGCAATCAAAAAGTTTCTTTAGGTGACAGAAAGATTTTAAAAAATAAGTTTTTATAAAAGTAGCTGTTTGAATTTTAAACTGAAAAGAATAAAAATAAAACTCACTTAACATGTTTACTTGTTTTTTTCTTGGTGAGTTGAAATAGATTTTGTATTTATATACGGCGGAACAAGCTTTGTAAAAGCTCGCGGTTGCTTTAAAGAAATTTGCGTGTTTTTAAATTTGTATATCTTTTTCTATCACAAACTGCTTTTCAGACTTTTATCAAAAATTATTTCTATTAAACTTATCCAGAAGTTTGAGTACCAAGTTAACTAAAGAAACCATAAAAGATTAGATATATTCGCAGCAAAACCCTGACTTTTCAGGGTTTTGCTGCACTTTGGCTTCGGAAATAAAAAGACTCGCTAACGAAGCTTTAATTTGCATTGACAAAAATGGAACCTATACGTCCTCGTTTTTAATTTTCTCATAACTTGTGAATAACACAGTGATTTAGCGTGAAATTTTGTACAGTGGTTCTCAATATCCATATCTTTAAGAATGTGAATATGTGTCTGTGTTGTTTAACAAATTAAACTCACAAACTGGTAAAGAAACGTTAAGGCGACTGAAAATTGTCACCTTAAGACAATTGTCGCCGCAAGGTAAATATTTTTAGCATAAAATGTCACCATAAGGTAGATCCAGGAATATATATATATATATATATATGTTAATAAAAAAACATCAAATAATACGATTTCTCAAAATACAAATATTAATTTATTATGAGAAATTTTCGCTGGATTATGGCTGCCAACTCACAACGAGTACGCCGTAATATAAAAAAAAATTTCGTAAAAATAAAAAAATGACTCCCACAATCTTTTAGGCACTATCCAGCTAAGAAAATGTGAAAGTTCAAAAAAATTTGGATCGTCCAAAATAAGTTATCACGCCCTGAAATTGTACCTTTCAAAATGGCATAGAAAGGCCTAAAAAGTTTTTCTGGATTATCTCGAAAAGTAGCTGAAAAATATATAACACAATGTATTACTAAGTTGAAGAGGAGTGAACGCTCTACAAAGCCCTATATCTGAACTTTTCGTACGTTTCAAAACAGATATGCCACTGCAATTTAAACAACAAGTTTATCAACTACATCAATAAGAAATAAGAAACATCGAAATCGATTGCTAAAAATATTACAAAATTAGACCGGAATCCAATAACAAATCATCACCACACATCCATTTTAGGGCATTCTTCAACCGATTTTTTCCGGACAACTTATGCCGAGTCATTTCGTTCGATAATTTACTGTGAAAACTTTGTATTCCTTCTTCAGATCTTGCCCCAATAAACTTATTTTTGTGCACAAAAAATCCGAGATGCATCACCATTATGTGAATTATAGGGCTTGTCCCAAAACCGCCAACCGTTTCAAGACCATTGGCTAGGGTAGCTGTCAAACAACAATCTCTAGAAGAAGAATGAACCTCTTTGCATGCGATTACAGCGGCTTCCTCAGAAGAAATATTCACTTTTGTTGAAGAAACAGCTTTCGACCACTTATCAAAATCTCTCAATACTGCTAGTATTTGTTTAGAGTGATCAGAGAGTGGAATTGTGGCGAAATCGGGAAGAGATTCACACAGTTTTTCTCTTAACATCGTTCCCATGAAATTTCGAGTAGACAATATCCTCAGCCTTCCTACCCACGTTAAGGTTCCATCTTTGCACTATTTCTTGAAAAAATTTCGAATCTTTCTCGTTATCTTGGAACTTTTCAAATAACACATTCCCAATTTTTATTTCGCAATGTAGAATTGGAGGAATAATTAACTCCTTTGGGACATCAATCAATGGGCTTTTCCTCGCAACAAGCTTTTGATTCTTAACAAAACTTCAAAAGTTTAATCCCGAGCTGGATACTTTGTAAAATCGATCAAATCAGGGCAACTTTGACTTCCCTTTTCAAATGGTTTCTGGCAGAAGAAACATGGATAAATCATACTACAACTGAGTCCATAATTAGTCGTAAGAAAAGATAAATCACCGTCTAGATAAACCGTAAATCCAGCATAAATTAAGGTTTCGTATTGAGTGCCGAATTTGTGATCTTTCAGAGAAGCGTAAGTATCTGATCCGGTCCAGAACTGAATGGGCAGAGCATTATAGTACGATGACGGTTTGTCGCAAAATATAAAAGCAACAGTTGCTGTTACTCTTCCATTCCCTTTGTCAACAGAAAGCAAAACTTGCTAACACTCTCGGTCGTTCAGCTCTAAGCGAGAAATTCTCTCCAATAAAACTTTGTCAACTTCGTCCGGCACAAAACCTCCAGCTATATTCTCTTTGAAGCTAATCATTTGCTCAAGATCTTTCCTTGCTTTTTCGAGCATTCTTTTTGACAAAATCGGTCTTACAAACTTTTTTATAGCGAAAGAACTCACGATTGCCATTCCCATGTTCGATAATTTTGCATTCCTTTTCAGGCCAAGCCCTTCTTCGGGTGAAACAGCAATATGAACTTCCGAAAATTTGTTTGGGACTTTTCGCTTAAAAGATATGACTATATGCGGATTGTTTAAAGCTCTGTTTCTGCTCTTTCGTTTCCATCTCTTCAACTGATACATGCCGAAGCTTGCTTTAACTGATTTGTCTTGTTGAAAACGTCCTTAAGATGATCTAATAGAATTTCGGAGGCTCTCTTTACATTTTTCTTTACTTTTCCACCACCTTTTTTTACTCCACGGAGAACTCTCTGGAATTTGTTGTTGGCAACAACAGCTTTCTTTAGGTTTAGCACATTAGCTTTTGCCCTTCGTGACTTTGGTGCGATCTAAAAAAAATAAAAATTTTGTAGGAGTTTTAGTAAGTAATTAATAATCCAAGTAAAAAGCATAAAACAATAGAAATTAAATAGAATAAAACATAAAAGAACAACAAACACGGGTACAAAAAAAATTCCGTAAACATGAAACAATGATTCCCACAATCTATTATTCACTATCCAGCTAAGAAAATGTGAAAGTTTCAAAACATTTGGGTGATCTAAAAAAAAGTTATCACGTTATAACTCGTTCTGAAATTTAACCTTATAAAATGGCTTAGAAAGGCCAAAAAAGACAGTTAATCTGGATTATCAAGATTTAGACCATCAAGAGATTCCTGCTGAGATACGGTCTCTTGAAAAGATTACTTGATTTTTTTACGGTCTTAAAACGTACAAAAAATTCAGATATACCGTTTTGTAGAGCGTTTTGTAGTTGTTATATTATTCACCAATTGAAGATTTGCTTCAACATTTCTGTGATTTGTAAAAAGTGTTTATTCAAACGGTAGGAAAAAATGTTTTTGATTAAATCAAATTTTCAAGCATTTCGAAAGTTCGAAATTTCGAACAAAATTTGGCTAAATGTAGGACCTAGACTACTACATAAGCCAATGACAATTTTTTTTACAAAAATTTTGTGTCTTAAGAATGGGTTTCAATCAAGATTTTAGTTGAAAACGAGCTTTATTTTGGTTGTTTGTTGTTGTTTTTTTAATTCAGAGTGTGCTAACTGACAAAATTGTTCAAAACTATATCCGTAAATCAGAATAGCTTCTATCCGGAAAAAAAAGTTTCTATCCGGACAGAAATGTGGGAAAATAAAAAGTTAACTTTAAACTCGACGTTTTTTTTTCCTACACGCTTTTTCCCTTTATCTTCATTTTGAGTTTTCTGACCATATTTTCTGAAGATATTTCGCATAAGCATTTGACATGTTTTAAAACTAAATTTTGTTTATTATAAATAATACATGAAGAGAAATTGCAGTTCCTACTTGTAAACAGATGAGAAAAACAGAATGAGACCAGTATTTTTTTTAAAAAACCTGTTTGTATAAAGTTTAGTTTTTAAATTAAGTTTCTAAACATAGCTACTAATAGTGAAAGAAAATATATTTTTATAAAGAAATAAGAATAAAATAATCCAGAAAACCTTTTTGGCCATTCCAAGCCATTTTATAAGTTTAAATTTTAGAACGTGATAACTTTTTTTTGGACGATGCAAATTTTTTTAAACTTTAACATTTTCTTAGCTGGATAGTGCCTAAAAGATTGTGGGAATAATTTTTTCATTTTTACGAATTTTTTTTTTTTACCCGTTGTGCAGAATCATCAGCTCGTAAAATTAATTTAAGTAACAAAAAGCGGTAAAAATTAACTGACTTCACCAGTTGAATGGCTTCTTTCTTTTTTACCCTTATGTAAAAACGTAAAAAATGGTGTCCGAAATTTAGTTTTAACAAACTGCCCATTATCGAGATGAATCCCGCCATTTAGAGGGGAATATTGGTTCCCCTTTAAACATTTACATTCAATTACGTTCCAGGTTGGCTATTACGTGGTAATTTAGATTTGTTTTTACACGTTAGCAGTGATCTTAAATTAGGATTCGATTAAAAAACAACTCTATATCCAACTTTAATAAATTTTTTTTTAATTTTGGGGGCAGTGATGGTATCCACGGTAATAAAATTGTATGGAGGGTGTCACACTCGGATTGGTATTTGTTTATATTTATTGATATTTGTATTTATTTATGGACCGTTTTTTACTAATTTGGTTTGCAATACTTACCAGTTGGCTTTTTGCGTAACCATTTTCGTTGAACATTTGAATTAGAATCTCGTTTTGTAAATGTAAATCACTGCATATGGAGTAAGCTCTATGAACGTAACCTTTAAATATTGCGCTTAAAATTTTGGGGTCGTGATTTGAGTGAGGTTTAATTTGAATATTCGTAATGGCTTCTTTTCTGTAAACTTTACACTCGTAAATACCATTGGTGTTATTTATTACCGTATGGTAATAAATAACACCAATGTTGTTATTTACTCTTTTTTTATCTACCTTAAATTGTCTAATAAGAACTTGCAATAATACTAAGTATCGATTTTTTTCTATCGGTCAATGAAAGCCTCGTCTGAAAGATTGACCGTTTTTTATCGGTCATTCCTTCAGACGAGATTAAAAAGTAATCTTAAGCTACCAGTTAAAACAGGATAACTGTTTATTGAACTAAGAACTACGACATATATAGGGAAAAGGCGGTTCCAGGACATTGACCCCTTTCCATACTTAAGGAATCCAAGATGGCGTCGTGTTTTGATGCAAAGTGTTGATTCCAGGACATTGACCCCTTTCCATACTTAAGGATGCATAAAAAATGGTGAACACTTCATATCATGACAAAACCAATACTTAAGAGTCGTCTTTAAAAATCAAGAAGAAGTATAAAAATAATCATTTCTATACCAGTTCTTCAAGATGCCTGTTCTTCTTTATTGCCTTGTTTTGTAATGTCCGATGGCTAAGGTATGAATTCCGTCTTCTAAGATGTGCCTTTTGTCGTCGTTAGCGCTGAGTGCGACTTTGTTAATTTCTTCGGTGTAGACATCGTGATGACGTGATCGGAAGACGTTCATGGTGGTGAGTTTTTCTTGTTTATCCTTCAAGCAGTCGTAGTAGTCTTGATGAGTGAGGTGATTTTTAACAATGCACTTCTTAACACCTTTGCATTTTTTATGTTCTTGGTCATCTATTTCTTCAGGGATGTAGTAAGAGTAGAGTTTGGGTCGAAGACCGACAAACTGCGTGATTTGTTTGCCAGCAGTCTCGTCCTTGAAAATTCCGATAACTTTTTTGTTTAAACCCACTTTGAGCCCAGCGTTTTGAATGGCGGGATGATCTTTAGGAAAGTCGCTCGTGTCAAATTTTTCAAGTACATCGTCAGCAATGTCTTCGTAAAAATCATCTGTTTTAATTTCGTAAATGAGCGAGTCAGTGTCGGTCATGAGTAGTTTTGCACGATTGTCGTATTTAGACTTGATGTAGTCATAGTGGTGTTCAAACATGAGAGTTTTGCTCAAATCGAGGATGCTCATTCCTAAATAAACGGGTTTGTCGTAAGTGACTTGTGTTTTCTTCATATGAATTGCGATGAGTTTTTCATCAAAAATGGTGTACCGATTATATCGAGGGAGTTTGGACAATTTTAATGCTTCTTTTTTTGTGGTGACCAGTTTAATATCGACATGCTTTAGAATACTCTCCATTGTTTTTCCAAAGACAGAGTTGTTCATGAGTTTAAAGAATTCTTTTTCAAAGTCGTTTTTAGCGACTTTTCTTTTATTGGTGTTGAGGTCAAGTATTGTTTCATGAAGGGCTCTTCTTCAAAGGTGATTCCTCGATGAATTTTGGTGATGACTAAACCCAATCGTTCATAGAGTTTTAGGTTTTCATGATGAATGACGTATTTTCTTTGTTGTTAAAATTGGGAACAAGCTTGTCGACTTTTCCAATGGTAAGTCTTTCAGGAGCCAAAGGGTAGTCGTTGTGTAAATCGTGAAGCTCTTCAGGATAATCTTAAATCAACTTCGAGAATGCAAGGCATGGATTTCCAATTTAAAAGTTCCTCTTCAGTCATCCATTTGAATGCTCTAACGGGAAGAGGTTTGCTCATAGCCCACCCATAAAGGTTATTAGCGTCTAAGTACTGAATGAATTTGGATGGTTGTGAAGGATCATAGTTTTTCATGTATTTGTTATTAGCGTTTCCAAGTCGGTTTGAGATCATGCATATTCCGCCGCGTATTCCTTTTTGGATCATGTTGAGCATGTCATTATCGGTTAACAAATCCAATTTAATTTTAGTTTCCTTTAACATGGCGTCCCAAGCCAAACCAGGAGAGGTGTAATACCAAAGAGGGTCTAGACCGTAATTTTCTATGCAAGTGTCTCTGAAATTTTCAAAGACATCAGCTAAAATGAGCACGTCTGAGATGTTGTACAGCTCGTGATAATCTTTAAACGTTTTGCATCCATATACGTTCCAAACGTTTTGCGCATGCGCGTAGTCTTCATCGCTGATGTGTTTATCGTCTAGTTTAGAGTAAAAGGCTTCTTTGGGTGGCAATTGTGTTTCAGAGAATTTTTTAATGGAGTCCACCCATTCGTAAGGGTAAACACCTTTTCTTAATAGCAAATCTCGTTTTGCTCCGCTGTGGAATGAATTTAAGTTTTTGCACATGATGTCTCCTTTTTTAGATTTTCTATGAGCGCAATCTTCACAATTGTCTTTACATTTACATTTTTTACCTTTCTTAACCATACAGTCCTTTTTGCATGCTTTTGGATCTAATTTTGAGCACTCCTCACACAAATCTTTAACAAGGTTGTCAGTTAAATCTTTTAAAGGGCTTGACATGAACCTGTAGCTGTCAACGAACCGTAAATCTCTATACACTATTTTTGGTTTACCTTTCTTATCAATAGAATCTCTCACTTTGATTTGTTTAGAGAAGCTGATATATTTTTCTTCATTGGTGGGTATGCAATTGAGTTTCCCACCTAATCTCTTGATGAACAAATGGCCGTCATAGCCAGACAAGTTATGAAAGACAACGGGAATAAATTTTGGAAGTTTATAATTCAAGTTGCATTTGTTATGAGCAGATCCACGGTACTTTCCGGTCAAATGGCAGTGATCCCATACTTTATCACCGTTAAGATCTTTTTTGCAAATATGGCATTCGGTTGCAGATTCATAATCTTTCTCATCCTCATTAGTCTCTATTCTCTTATTTTCCATTGTTCTTGCCGTGAATAACTATCGTCACAAATCTTTATAAAGTTAGCTTCAAGCATGGTAACAAATTTTTGAGCCACGTCGTCATCATCACTTTCTGCTGTATACGTTTCAAGCTTTCCCTTGTAAATGGTTTCGTCATAGCATTTGATATAATAGACGATGGAGCTTTGAACGTGCTTTTGATATTGTTTGGTGTACGACTCTTTCGAATTCGGTGTGCAAGTGTTAACAGGTTTGATGAAACTTTCAAAGTCTGCGTATACAACGTATGGAACTCTCATACTATTGTTGTAGTTTTTAAACTCAAGGGTCGACCCTTCTTTCGGAAGATCGATTCTCATAGGCGCGTTATGATAGCAGTATTCTCGATGAATTTGGAGCTTTTCTTCTTGGTCATAGCCTTGCATGCACCTTCTGCAAAAATATTGTTTGTGTTGATTCTTTGATGATGAAGAACGAGCAAACCGACTGAAATTTATAATGAGACAATAATGGCTGTTTTCTTCGTTTGAAATATATAACAAATCAACACAGTGCTTTCGATCATGAAATTTGGATATTTGCATAGGTTGAGGTTTATTCATTTCGTAGTGAAAGACGTTCACGCTGATGTCAGGATTATTTTTCTCAAACTTTTCGACTGGAGTCACCTTTAAAGGAAACTCCATTCCTTCCCAATGGAGCTCTTCTGATTTTAGAATCAAGTCATTATCAATTCGTTCGTTATGCGTATTTTTCATGTTAAGCGCTCTGGTGACGCACCACTTGAAACATTGATCGTCATCGTTTTTCATGTTGATGATGGCATTTTTGCCTTTTAGCTTTTTAGACAGCTCCATGTAGGAAGAACCCTTGAAAGGTTCATAATCGATAAATCTGATATCCATTCTTAAAATCTTAGACAAGACGCAATTGGATCCCAACTTGTTGTAATTAGCGCTTCGCTCCAAGATTTTTTCTTCCATTTGACTCACAACCGTTCTTACATCTGTACCCTCCAATATAATTTTCAAGTTGGATGAAAAGTGAGCTATCTGAGTAGTCTCTTCGCCTGTTAAGATGCTTACGCGAGTCATTTCACAGATTAAAACAATTCTTACTTTTGTATTCCTTTCTCCTTCCATGGTTTGAATTGCAGACTCTCTTACCAAATTAAAAAAAGGAACAATGTCTTGGTATCGAGAAAAAGCCTCGTAAGAAAATAGTCTAGCAGCACGTTCTGCAGAATGTTCAGTCATTTTAAACTTTACTGTAAATGGTTTTGACGCAGGATGTTTATACACTGTTTTTAATACAAGTGATTTGATAGACTTTATCTTTTCATCGATTTGTTCCACTGATTCGCTTACATTCTTCTTGACTATTTCAGGAACGAAGGGTTCTATCCATTCTTTAATATCATTAAACTTATTTGCAACATATGACGTCACACTTTTTGCAACTGCCGTCAGACTTGAAAAAAATGAAGGTCTCTGTGGAATGACTGGTTTTGGTGTCATGACAGGTGATGAATCTGAAACAGGTTCATCAAGGATGTGTTTTTGCAAATGAATTGGTTTCGGAGCAATAGGAGGTTTTACAACAGCAGGTCTTGGTGGAATGATCGCTGGTTTTGGAGCGATGACTGGTTTTATCACTGCGGAAGGAACAAACCTTACTTTTGTCGGCTTTATTGAAACTTTTGTCGGCTTTACAGAAACTTTTACAGCTGGTTGAAACAAACCTAACCACGCTTTCATTAACAGGCAAAGGTCTTGCCTCAGTCGTTCGTCTACGAGCTACAGGTTGAGGAGCAGGGTCATACCCAATGACAGGTCTTATGACCTCAATGAGCTCGGCTTTTTTCATTTTATAGATACCTTTGATATCACCACGACCTTTAGCCATCTCTCTTAATTCTTTCACAGTCATTTTTGAATAGTTTCGATCTTTTCGATCATTAACAGTTTTACTTTCCATTTTTATTACGGAAAGATTTTTGTTTAAGCCGCTTTCAATTATTCGCTCTTTGGCAACATTTTTATCACCCATTTTATTAAGGGAAATAAAATTTTTTTCGATGCTTTTAAGTTTTCGCTCTTTGGCAATTAATTTTTTTGAAGAATGGAGACTCATTTTATCTCTGCCGTGATTTTCTTTAAGTCAATTCAATTTTTTTAAATCTTGGCACACTTTCAGCATATTTTCTTCTTCGAAAAGTTTTTACCGTTTTTTAATTCTTTTCGCGGGAGAATTAAAAACTTATGAAACAAGATAATTGGCAAAAATTTCGCTTATTGAGTCGTATACATGTGCTTGACCCATTTCATCAAATCTAATTGTATACTTTCTTCCCCACTCGTCATGTGCAGTAAATTCGCATCCAGCCGCATGAATTTCTTTTTCTTCATCAAACAGATGCGCACGACCCATGGTATCAAATTCAATCACATACTTCCTCTCCATCTTTTTATTTATGCCAAGAATTTTATTTAAGTCAATTTTTTAACATGTTAAAAGTTAAAAAATCAATTTCGCTGCTTTTTATGTTTTTCAAGCTTTTCAGAATTTAAAAATTCAATCTTGATTCCATTATCCACCTTTCCATCTCGACACTCTAAATATCTCCATCCACGTCCAGTTCCTGCCATCGCTCTGTAAAGAGACTTGTATTCAGTCACCTCACCCGTTTCAATGTTGTTTATTCTCACAGTGATGGGCTTTTTCTTAACAAAACGAAGCCATTCCCATTTTGGATCGGTTGGTTTCTTTTCCTTTATTTCACGTATTTTCTTTTCTTTTGCTCTTTCTAAAATCTCATCTTTACTGATTAAATTATTTTCAACCGCAAGCATCATCAACGTTATAAAATCGTTTGCTGTTTTACTAACACCGTTTTCATTCAGCAAATTTTTCAAATACGATGTTGTATATCTCATTTTATTATACCAAGATTTTTTTTAAGTCAATTCAATTTTTCCTGAAAAGACATCTTAATAAACTTAATAAACAGCAGTCATGTTGGTTCCATCTGAAACAAATTTAAGCAGTTTGTCAGAAATAACCACTGCAAAAATAACGGTATTTGCAATAGTTGAAGTTCGAAATTTAAGGTTTACCACTAATTCAGCTGTTTCCGACGTCATACTTTCTTTTTGCTTGCTGATATCCACAAAGAACAACGGATATAATTTTATATATTCAAGCAAGCTTAACCCAGATTGACAAACAAGTTCATTTGTGCCGTAATATTTTTCATCAAAAGAGAACGCATCTGAATAAGCCATAACCACTCTCTTTTCTCCAAAATTCAAGTCGTAATTGTAATTTGGATACTTTATTCCATTAACAGTCACGTAAAAATTGCTAACATCACAATGGTCGAATAGTGACGGATTAACTGTTTGACTGGAATTTCTGTTTGTCTGAAGTCCGAACAAGATAAATCTTGGAATGCTTTTGTCAGTGACTCTTCCAAGCGACCAGGTAAATTCTGTTTGACCGGCTGGAATAAGCTGTCTTTCACATTTGTTTGATTTATAAGCCACTTGAATGGGAATTTTTTGAGCCATTAAATTCATGAATTCAGTCTTTTTCGAAATATCTAATTCAACGCGAGGCATATAAAGTCTGAATTTTTTAAGGTTGATCATTCCTGCACTTACGCTCTCCGCTCTATAAATTGCATCATCATATTTTTTCTTTGTAAAGGTGATGGTATGCCTAAACCCATAAACAACTTTGTCATAGGTTTCGCAAAATCCAAAAATGTGCTTCAACGGAATTTTAAACGAAAAAGCTCCAACGGATGTAGTGTCAGCGAACAAGTGGTCTCGTCTAACATTGAATCCTGAATTTCCAACAAGATTTGACGTATCCATATACCACATCTGTTTTAATCCATCAGCAAACTGAAATCCATAAGGATATTTCATCAATCCAAGTATGGTGGTGGCTGGACCTGGATACATCACTCGTTCCACTTGCTCTCCCGACAAGTCATAAGTCACATCATTAAACAAATACAACAAAGCGTTGTTCACCAGGGCAATGTTGTCTTTAGCATCGTAAAAGGTTCCATCGCTCTTTTTCAACACTCCTTCAATAAGAATGTAAGCCTCTGATGGTACTGTTTGAATCGATTGACAGTCAATCTCAAAAGTAATCGTACCTGAAGAATTTAAATCGAGATTGGTTGGAAGATACTCAAAAAAATCAACTTTTTCAATACCAATATCATACTCTGGGTTCTCAGTAACTCTTAATCGCTCAGTACTTATCATTTTTTATATAATAAAAAATTATTTAATTCATTTAAATGTCTCTCATTGCAAGACATTGCAAGTTTATATCAAGTCATCGCAGCAGAATGCTATCTTCATACTATTTTCATGCCCTGCCCTATTTTCACCAGGTCTTGAATTCGAATCGCGTTCTTTTTAGACATTTTTTTACTTTGAATAGATGAACCAGTCTTTAATTTCTCAATGGTCTTTTTACCTTTGTCAATAGCCACATCTCTAGCAGTGGAAATGGCTGAAAAGGCTAACTCTGTCCCAGCAGATTTTGCAGCTGTAATCGCTTCTTGTCCAATTTTGCTTGTTGCAGCATTTTTAAGCAAATTCACTGTTGCTTTTGTAACACTTGACGCAGCTGCTCTTTTTATGAAATTTTTAATCATGTCTACAATACCACCTCCACCAACAACGTTCTTTTTCACATATCTTCTTTTGTTCACAATGAGCATTTTTTTTAAATAAAACAATCTTTTTAAATAATTTTATCAATAGTCCTCATTAACGATTTATATTCCTCTTTATTAATCTCCCCTTGTCTCAACAGCTCATCGCAAATAGCAACAGCCATATTTCTTGACTCTTTATTCCCAGCATGCCATGCAGCAATACTCAATTCAAGCTTTTCCACCAACGCATTAGGATCACCTGGAAGAATAATAACACCACGACCTTTTATACCCTTTTCAATACGCATCATTTTTTCCCAAATAGGAGCAATAAGTTGTTGATACTTTGGTCTTCTTGATAATTTCGGTTTATGCGGTTGCGAATCAGATCTTATAGCATCACTGTCTATTAAAATTTTTTCATAATTTTGCAAATCTTCATCGGTATAGCTCTTTGGTAATGTTAATTCAGTCATCAGTTCCCAAAGACCTTTTGTTCCATTATACTTTTCTTCACCGACAATGATATCATTTCCATCTATTTCAACCTCCATTTTTCCAATGTACATTTTATCTCCAACTTTGTTCACTTCGAAAGGTCTTTTCTTTTTTTGATCGACTGACAGGCTTTTAATCATCTTTTCATTGCTTTCAATCAGAGGCTTGTAAAGCTTTCTCAAATCAGTCTGAAGATTAGCATCTGAAATGTTGCCGTTTCTTCTGTCATTAATTTCTTTCACAATTTCATCCCTTTTATTCATGTCTTGCATTTTAAAGAAAAACATCTTTTTAAAATACGTGGAAAAAAACATAAATTGGTTTTACGACTACGTTGATCCTTTCTTAAAATACGTGGAAAAAAACATAAATTGGTTTTACGACTACGTTGATCCTTTCTTAAAATACGTGGAAAAAAACATAAATTGGTTTTACGACTACGTTGATCCTTTCTTAAAATACGTGGAAAAAAACATAAATTGGTTTTACGACTACGTTGATCCTTTCTTAAAAAGGTTATTGAACGTTTGAATCGCATCTTCTCTTCCTTTTTGAATCAAGTTTTCTTTAGTAACTTCATCTATTCCCTTTTTTGTTTTAGTTCTTATTTCCTCTGTTAAGGATTTAAACTTTTGAAGCTCGTTTAAAATCAATTCATACTCTGAATCGCTTATTTTTCCGTCTATCAACGCTTTGAAAATGTGTTCGCTGATCGTGTTCAATTTTGACTCGGCCAACTCTTTGATCTTTTCATGCTTCTCCGCTTTTAATGCTAGTTTTTTATTCACTTGTCCTCCTACAATGGATAAAAACCCCATACCAATAGCTACACCTTCACACGCAATCGCTGCAGGACTAGCAATAATGGTTGACAAAAGCCCAATTCCAGTTGCACCTAAAGCAATGCATAAGGCTTGCATTGTATTATCCGCATTAGAAATGATTCTAAACACGCGATGATACTTTTTGCTGAGATGTACTCGCTTTACTTTTTCACTCTATCTCTTTTTGTAACTCGCTTATTTTTTGAAGACGGTAAACATGTCCTTCTTCTATAGGAGCTGATGGAAGAACTGGATAAAGTTTTTCATTCAATATTTCCATTTTTTATTAATAAAAAATTATTTTAAATCTATGTAATTAATCTTACAAAGTTTTTCTCCTTTTTTAACAATCACATCCTGTTTGCTGTTACTATTCACATCCATAATAACATCATCTACAGACTCTGAAATAATAACTTCGTTTTTTCTATAATTCAATTGATCAGTAATTTTATTCATTAATGTTATCACTGCAACACCTTTCTCCAAATTCAACCCAATGGATAAAGCTATCATTGTATGTGAGAGAGCAGCAAATTTAATGTCTTTCTGAGCAAAAATCTCATATTGTTCATTAACGTTGAAATAAGGTGGATGATCTAACGTTTTCGTAGACACAATAATGTTACTCGGTCTTCTTTCCTCCAACTCTCTAACCCTCTCTTCCAAAATTTTTAATTGTAAATCCAAACTGTGAACTTCTGCTGAGGCAACATTTCTAAAAAACTTGTGAGGAGCATGCATTTTACATATTAAAAATAACTTTTTAGATCTTTTTTGCAAACTTAACAATTTATTATTATCTACCCATGAATTAAACGAGTCTGGATATCCCAACCATTTGACTAACGACTTGCTCTTGGTTTTGCGAATGATTTTTTCAATTCTGAATATGTCTTGATGCGTCTTTTGCATTTCTTGTTCATAAATGTACCTTTTATTTCTTCACCGTTAGTGTCAGTGATTTTATACGTGGGTGGATTCGTATACTGAACTTTTGACACGTTAAAAACCTCTTCAGTCCATCACGGTGTATACCCCTTTTCAAAATGAGACTTCTTTTTTACGATCCTCACTTTGTCGCCCATTGAAAATTTTGGTTCTGCTCTTTCTGTTTGAGTCTTTCCATTCAGGTTTATCCAAACCCTATATTTATTCTTTTTATCGCTAGCTTCAACTGGAGTCATTTTAATGGAAGAATGTTTGGTGTGGTTGTAGTTATCAACCATTTTGTCTAAAACGTCAATGTATTTATTGGTGTTGTTAGCTGAAAAGTATTTAAACATTTTCTCTTTCATTGTTCTATTCCATCGTTCAACAACAGAACTTTTTTCTTCATTTTCAGTGGAGTATAATTGCACACCTAGAGCTTGTACATGCTTGTTGTAAAACTCTTTTCCTTTATCCACCCACATTTTGACGCACTTTCTCTCCTCAAATATTTTGCTTAGAGCGCTAGCTACATCAACTCCAGTTTTACTCTTTAATGGAACAATCCATCCATACTTTGAAAACACATCAATAACCATCAGCAAGTATTTTACACCGTTGTTGAATTTTGAAAACGCTTGCATGTCAACCAAATCTACAGCCCATATTTCATCAATGTCATTCACAAACACTTTTCTTCTTCTGAAATGATGTATTACTGTTTTATGAAGCTCCTCTGCAAGTTGATCCGTCCATTTCAAATCACTCACACCTAATCCAAATTTGGCTTTGGCTTTGATGATGGGTTCGATGATTTTTCGCTCGCTTATTTCTCTCTGAGTAGGGTTTTGTATAGAGTTCATTTCTTCAAGCATCATTCGATCTGCTAAATTTCTGTTTTGCTTGTCGTTAAAATACTTGTAAGCTAAATCGTGGTGATATGCAGCATTGTCCACTCTATCCACCGGTTTGCTCCAATCTTGATACATGTCTGTGGAAGTGAGTCTTTTGTCTAAATTGGTTCCAGGCCCTGCAAAGTTCATCCCTGGAACATGCATTTCTCCTGGAAACTTTGCCCATGGAAGTTTGATTTTGTTAGAGAGTTTGTTGATCGATTCAACCAAGTCTCCTCCTTTTGCAGCCGAAACAAACTTGCATTTTGTTATCCCACTAGAGTTGCAAGTCCCTTTCAACATAGTTCTGTTGTTTTTTGTGATCTCGTTTTTCAAGTGAATGGTTTCAGTCTCTCTTCTACACTTAACGCAGTACATTTTAACATATATAAAAACTTTTTTAATATAAAAAATATGGAAGTGATGAAACTGTCGTGTAAAATTGGGAAAACCAAAAGAAACAACAGCAAGCTTTTACCGAGAAGCATTCGAGGAATCATCGTTGGAAAGTCTGGATATGGTAAAACAACGCTGCTCTTAAATTTACTTTTAAGATCTGGGTGGTTAGATTACAACCGATTGTATGTCTTTGGTAAATCACTATTTCAACCCGAATACAAAATACTCAAAAGGTCTTTCGAAAATAAACTTCCTAAAAAGGATATTGTTGATTTGTTAACGGATGATGTACAAGACGAAATGGAAAAATTGAATTTAAACCCTGAAGATGTTATTAACGGCCTTTCAAAAAAATATCCTGGTAACGATGATATGGAGTGTCAATTCTTTGAAACGGCTGACGATGTGCCAGAACCTCAAGATCTCGATGCAACCAAAAACAACTTGATGATCTTTGACGATTTGCAATTGACCAATCAAAACAAGTGCGAAAAATATTACATTCGAGGAAGACATTCTAACGTTGACTGCTTTTATCTCGCTCAAAACTATTTTGAGATTCCAAGACATACCATCCGAGAAAATGCCAACTTTATTTGCCTCTTTAAACAAGACCAAAAAAGCGTTAATCACATTTATCAAGACCACGTTTCGTGCGATATGAAAATAGAAGATTTTAAAGCTTTTTGCAATCATTGCTGGAATGAACCTCACGGATTTGCTGTCATCGATCTCTCTTCTAAAAAGAACGAGGGAAAGTACAGAAGCGGATTTGACGATTTTTTATTTTTCTAAAACAATTTAAAAAAATAATTCTTATTTTAAAAATGAAAGGTATAATCATCGATGTAGATGGAAAATCAAGTGTTATCACCACTGATTTTTTGGATAAAATCGTTTTTGACGAAGGAAAAAGTTATGTAATGGTTTTTCTCGGTCTTGAGACTTACAACAGCATTCCAAATGTAAACAGTAAAAACAATTCTTTCAAATACAGCATGAACAATGGAGCTCATTGGGAGAACATTATCATTCCATCAGGAAGCTATGACATTAAAGACATCAATGAGTATTTGCAAAGGTCTATTTTAAGCACAATAAAATCAGCTCAACGTGGAAGTTATATTATTGCAAATAAAATTAATTACTCACCAAGCAACCTTCAAATTGGAATCAATCTTAATACTTTAAAATCAACCATTAAACTTGGCTTGAATTATTTGATTGACTTTAATGTGGAGAATAGCATCTCTTCAGTTTTTTACTAAAAGAAAATTAAATTCCAATTCCGAATACGAGTCGGATCATATCGTTAGAATTTCAAGCATTAACACCATCAGAATCGTTAACAACGTTATCGGATCATCCTATATTAATGGAATCCAATTAAATTGCATTTACTCCTTTTATCCAAATGTTAGTCCTGGCTATAAAATCATCGAGAGACCAATGCATTTGATTTATCTTCCTGTTAAACTGTTTGAAATTTCAACAATGGTTACTCGCATCATTGATCAGAATGGAGATTTGGTTGATTTTCGTGGAGAGGATATTACAATACGATATCATATTCGAGAAGTGAAATAAATAATTTTTAATACATAAAAAAATGAACAATTATCAAAATATCAAAATTAACATCTCACAGAGCCAATCTGATAAAATTAAAAAAGCCATTCAAGACAAAACCGATACTAGCATACAAAACCGATACTAGCAGACAAAACCGATACTAAGCTTTCTCATCAAGACTTGAACGGTAAACATGTTCTCGCTATCACTAATGTGCAATTGAACAAAATTAAAAAAGCGTATGAAACTGGTAAAGGAGTCACTCTTAAATTGAGTAAAAGACAATTATCGCACAACTCAACAATTGAAGGTGGATTTATCGGCGCTCTTTTACCGTTATTGGGTATGATAGGAAGTACACTTGCAACAAAAGTAGTTCCAGCTCTAGCCACCGGATTGTTAGCAGGTGTAGGTTCTTCTGCTGGCTCTGCTATGGTTGATAAAATTGCGGGAAGAGGTGTTGCTTACTTGAGCAAAAATGGAAAAGGAATGAAGATAAAAACTTTAGGTGGAGAAGGATTGTTTATTACCCCATGGACTAAAAATGTTCACGGCGATGGACTCTTCATTAAAACTGGGAAAGGTTATAAATATGCTGGAGCCGGCTTATTGCTCGGACCTAACTCACCCTTCTCAAGCATTCCTTTTTTAGGCGCCAGTCTATGAAAAGCTCTTGTTAAAAAATTCGGATAAACTTTTTAAGAAATTAAAAAAATGATCGACTTTCAATGGATTGACGTAGAAGGAATTGTTTTACCTAATGAAGCTTTGACTAACTTTTAATTGATAAAGGTTGCTAAACAGTTAAATTTAAAAAACTTTCAAGGTGTGTTTGTCAGGGATGAGTTACCGAAAAAGACAATGAAAAAAGAATGTGGGATCGTGAATACGGGCGATTCAAGCACTGGTGGGTTTCATTGGGTGTGTTGGTTTAAAGACGGTGACAGAAAGTATTGTTTTGATTCTTACGCTCAGCCTCCTCTTGTCGAACTTGTCGATTATTTGAAAAGTCTGGTTTATTACAACAGCGAGAGAGTTCAGTTTGGTAATACCTCTTATTGCGGTCACTTATGTCTTTACGTTTTAAAAAAATTGAATGAAGGTTTTGACTTTCAAGAAGTTATCAATACCTTGTGGTGACTGCTTGAAGGATAAACAAGAAAAACTCACCACCATGAACGTCTTCCGATCACGTCATCACGATGTCTACACCGAAGAAATTAACAAAGTCGCACTCAGCGCTAACGACGACAAAAGGCACATCTTAGAAGACGGAATTCACACCTTAGCCATCGGACATTACAAAACAAGGCAATAAAGAAGAACAGGCATCTTGAAGAACTGGTATAGAAATGATTATTTTTATACTTCTTCTTGATTTTTAAAGACGACTCTTAAGTATTGGTTTTGTCATGATATGAAGTGTTCACCATTTTTTATGCATCCTTAAGTATGGAAAGGGGTCAATGTCCTGGAATCAACACTTTGCATCAAAACACGACGCCATCTTGGATTCCTTAAGTATGGAAAGGGGTCAATGTCCTGGAATCAACACTTTGCATCAAAACACGACGCCATCTTGGATTCCTTAAGTATGGAAAGGGGTCAATGTCCTGGAACCGCCTTTTCCCTATATTTTACGACACATTTTTCTTTCAAAAATAAGACTAAATTTACTGCCAAAATGATTTCTTATCGTGATGAAATATCCATTATCATTAATAAAGAAAACACATTTTAAGTCATTTGCATAAATTTACTTCACAGATTGGGCCAATTTTATCATTTCAATGTTAAAAAATCATGACAAATTCTAACAAAGAATTTTGATTTTGAATTTGTTAAAGCAATATTCTGTTTCTTTATCTTTTTTGTTTACTGATGCTAGAAAAATCATAAATTGGTACTCTTCCCGATACTGATATTCTTTTTCCTGTATTTTTTACTCTGTTAATCTGTAAGTTAGTCTATTCTTGTTTTTAATTGGATGTGGCAAGGGAGCAAAACAAATTGCATCTCTAGCAATGAATGCTGATAAAGATACCGGTAAATAAATTTGTATAAATGCTTTTGAGCATGGTAAGACTGCTGCAGTTGATGCTGGTACAAAACTAATAGATTAAGCTGCAGTTAAAATACTTTATCACAAGCCTAAGTCTATATTGGAAAAATATGTCGTAAATAGTGATATGACACAAAAAGCAAATGATATTTTGCAAAAGTATCCCACTTAACACAAACAGTTCGAGCACGTTCGACAAAAGGAACATTTGAGCACGTCCTAAGAAAGTTTCTCAAAAGTTCTGCAATATGGTGTAACTATGAAATGGATATTAAGTCTATGAGTGTGTACTTCTGTCACGCTCATAGACTTAATACCCATTTCATAATCAAATAAACTACTTTTATATATCACGATATATAAAAGCAGTTTATTTGATTATGAAATGGGTATTAAGTCTATGAACTATTTATAGATTTTATGCGAGTGTCTCTTGGAAAAGGAGTTGTCTGTTCAGTCTGATTTGGATTCTGATTCTTTTGATGAAAAAAAGTCATTCAGAGACAGTGTAAAGGAATGGGTGCAACTGTTTCTTGATGTAAAATATAATGCTGGCGATGATTTGTTGAACCGTCTAAAAATGAATGAGCACCCTAAGTCGCCAGCTAAAATAAGAACTCAAACAAAACCTGAAAGGCTTAATTTTCTAATTGATGTAGTGGAAATTCTGAGAGTCTTGCTTAAAAATGACTTTTATATGAAACACACAATAAACATAACCCTGAAGTTTATAGTTTGCAATGCATCTGCGAAATGTTTTGTAAAGTGTGTAAAACTTTATTCTTGTTACAACGGATGCGATAAATGCAACCAAAGTGGTTTTTTCTGTGAAAGACGGATAACTTATCCAGAAATTGATTGACTAGGACAAATATATGGCTGCTCTTTCCTGTAAAAGGCAGATACAAATCATCACCATGTTGGTTTATTATCGCCATTTTTTCTTTTATCAATAGATATGATTGAGGATTTTTCCATTGACTTTATGCACCAGCCTCGTCTTGCAAAAAGACTTGTTTCAACATTTTTTAATCTTAAGTGCAGTTTTGTCTATATTAGTCAGTACAAGATTGGTTAGACAATATGCAATTAATTCACATCAATTATTTTTATATTTTGTTGATCAAGCTAAAGATCTTTATAGACCGGAGTTTGTTGTATAATTTCCATGGTGTAATACACCTGGCTGCAGTTGCTAAACGATATGGCTATTTACATAGTTATTTTTATTTTAGACAATTCTCTAATTGAAGTTGTTATGTCAACGGTCATAAAAGGCAAGGTTTTTATGGTTCAAAAAGAAAAATGAAAAAAATCATACGCATGAGTTTGCTTCACGATATGTAAAACAAGGTAGTAGCCATGTAGCTGCAGTGCAAGAACTATCTTTATATTTTAATATTTGTTTTTACATTTGCGTTCCAGTCGTTAGGTTGCAAATTTGATATATATTAACGTGCGATAATTTATGTTTGCTGTTTAGAAAATGAGTAGTGGTCCCTTTGTTGCTGTTGAGTCTATAGATGAGATATTAGTGGATGTAATGCCGAAAAGTTGGACAGTTTATAAGGATGAGGTAAGTTATTAACACTATTAAAAGTTGGACAGTTTATAAGGATGAGGTAAGTTATTAACACTATTAAAAGTTGGACAGTTTACAAGGATAAGGTAAGTTATTGATCAGCAGGTAAAACTGTAAAACAGTTTGTTGTTTGTACGTATGGTATGTAAAGTAATAACACGACACGGATGAAAATAAAAAGGAATTTACTGTATTTATCAAGTATCTTTTTTGAGACGATAAAGTGTTTTGATATAATTTATCAAAACACTTTATCGTCTCAAAAATAGACTTTTAATTTTAATTTATAGAGTTATTGCATATAAGTATGTTATTTGCATTAGTTGTTGTTATTTTATATAATAATTTTGGTTTGTACATTTTTATATATTAAAATTATTACAATTGTATTAAAATGACAATAGATTAATTTATATACATATATATATTAGGGTGTCCCGTTTTCAGGGTCACGTTTTATTTTGACTGCTCCTAGCACTTTTCTGCTGCCTATATGTGAGAAAAAGAGGTCTGTAAAGTTTTAGAACTCTAACTTTATTTTTGTGACTACACAAGCCACATAAAGTATCAAAAATCATGATTTTTATGTGAATAAAGCCTATTTTTACAGTGCTTGTGTAGTCACAGTTTGAAAGATACAGGCTAATATTATGTTGAATCATGTTCAATTAACCCTCATTAGCTAGAAAAAAATTGGGAGCAGTTTGAATAAAACAGTTAGTTAGGTTTGAAGTGAGTTCGAAGATTCGCAGTTGACACAATTTACCCATTTTTATGCGGTTTGACGCGGTTGACAAAATCAAGCAAAATACTGATCTAAAATCCTAAGATCAAATACAAGTCCCTTCTCTGCTGTGGATTCTCTCATGATTTCAACCTCATTTGTGAAGAAAATTGTTAGTGTTTGGTTAAAAAGCTCACTGCTATTTATGAAAAAGCTGTAATTCCAACTTCCAGAGTGGACAAAGTACAGGAGAAAATGCTCATTTGTGAGGAATATTGTTAGTGTTTGGTTAAAAAGCTCACTGCTATTTATGAAAAAGCTGTAATTCCAACTTCCAGAGTGGACAAAGTACAGAAGAAAATGATTGAATTACTGATTTCTCTTTAAAAAAGGCAAAACGCTAAAGAAGTAGAAAAGAGAATAATTTTCAAAAACAATATTTTGCCAGTTCTTTTTGTTGTTATGCCCAGTGATGTGATACAAATATTAGAGAAAGATAAGAAAAGATCTCAGGTAGACAAGGCAGAAGGTATCATTTTCAAAAATGATCAAAGAAGTTGCAGGAAAATGTACATTAGGAAAAATGATAAAAAGTACATTTATTCTGCTCAAAGATCTCAACAGGCAAGAGTAAGAATGTCTGGAGCAGATCATGACCAGAGTTTTCAGTCTGAGCTGCAGGTTTCATCTTCAAGTGAAACAGAAATATCTTCAGAGGAAACAAACACCTCTAATTCTACAGACTTGAGTAAAGATGAGATAAATCCGCAACCAACTTCATCTGCTGGCATAGTAGGAGATACTGTCCTTATTTCGAAGGTTAAAAATGTAAGCATCAGAGCTCAATCCGATATTTTAAAGCACGTGGCTGATACAAGTGGTCTTTCCAGTAAAGATATGTCAAAATCCAATATACACAGAATTTATAGAAAGGTCACACAGGAAACAGCGGAGGAAGCCAGGGACGCTTTAAAAGCAAAGGCTGGATCAAACATGATTCTTCATTATGATGGAAAGCTAGTCAAAGAGTATACTGATGGAAAGAAACACAAAAGAGAGCGCTTAGCAATGAGTGTAACTTGTGATAGAGAACATTTTGTGCTTGGAGTACCTCCTGTCACTGATTCTACTGGAGCTTGTCATACTGAGAACATTATTGAGACTTTAGAAGAAAACTCACTCAAAGAAGACATTAAAGATCTAGTATTTGACACCACTGCGTCAAATATAGGTAAAGAAAAAGGAGTAAATTTCAGGTTATACATCTATCTTGGAAGACCTGTTATTCATCTTGCTTGCAGACATCATGTCTATGGTGTCATGTTAAGAATGTTGCAAAGCTCTTCAGGACAACCTCAGGTCCAGGTAATCAACTCTTCAAGAAACTTTTGGATGAGTTTTCTCTTATTCAGATTGAACAAAATAAATTTTGCAAATTCAAATATGGAGTAAATCAACAACTTGACAATGCTGCTAGAGTATCCCTAGTAATCATCACAAAGTTCTTGGATGAAGACAAAATACCCAGAGATAATTATTGGGAGCTAGCAGAAATTGTTCAATTCTATTTATCCTCAGAGATAGATCAACTGACAGTTTGACAACCTGGAGCAATTCATCATCAAGGTGTATGGCTTAGGCTATATATTTAATGAAGCTGCAAATTTTGAGCCAAATGACAGATATTGTTTCCACAGCTTCTACAAAAAGAGAAGTTGAGGCCATCTCTGAGTTTGTAGGATTGCATTATGCAGAGTGGTTCTTAACCTCGTCTCAGACTGTAATTTCTTCAAGACATGACATAGAAGAAATTTGGGAGATGAAGTCATACATGAAGGGCAGACCTAATGTTGCAGCCTAATTTCTCAATAGCATTACAAATCATACATGGTATCTTCATCCAACTTTGATCCTATTTAGTTTACTAGATCCTGGAGTGTCAGATGAGGAAAAAACTGAATTTGCTGAAAGAATCCTGATGATAAACGATTGAAAGGAAAAGGATCCTCTATCATTTATGTATAAGAAGGTTAATGTATCAGGTTTCATTGACAAAGAGGAAGAGAACCCCAGGTTGTCTAAGTTCGTTGATTCAGAATCCATTTTGATATTTAACATCTTAAAAATAGATAGCCAGTAGCTTGAATGGATGATGATTCCACCTAGAGTGTGGAACAGATTGTCTGGCTATACAAAGTTTAAGGATTTTATCTCCAACATTCCTGTAACTAACGATGCTGCAGAGAGGAATGTTAAGCTTATACAGGACTTTGTTGATGGAAGCCATGATGAAAAGCTGAGGCAAGATTTTCTCCTAGCAGTTGACCAGAAAAGAAAGGCTGGAAGTCCCCAAGGAAGTGGTGGAAAGAAAAGAAAATGTTAATATGTTGTAGAATTAGTGGTTAAAATATGTCTAGTATAATATATAAATAAAATTAAACATAAAATTGGTACTTTTTAACCGTTTTTGGATTTTCGTTGATCGAATTAGGTGTGAAAAGGGTTAGGATATCGATTAAGACCCATTTCATAATGATTAGATCAGTATTTTGTTTGATTTTAAAAACTTTACAGAAAAGTGCTAGGAGCAGTCAAAATAAAATGTGACCCTGAAAACGGGACACCCTAATATATATATATATATATATATATATATATATATATATATATATATATATATATATATATATATATATATATATATATATATACATATATATATACATATATATCTTTGCATACACAAATTGATGTGTATTAAATTTAGAAAAACATGCAAAAATAACAAAAACGTGCTTATTTTACTTACTGTTTGCAGAGCTTACTCTGTTGTATAACTTAAATTTGTAAAACAGATTTTTCTTCTGCTACGAAACTCGACAAACAATTGAAAACCAGGAAGAAATAAAAGCAATGATGAGAGGTATTGAAGCTATTACCAGAGATGATGTTTCCGCAGACGTATTTGCCCAAAAGATGAAAAATGAGGAAGAATTCCGACATCTATAAAGAAAGTTAGAGCACTCAAAATTACGCAAAAAGTTGGTAAATAATGCTGTCATTTTAATGTTAAGTATATAGCAATAAAAGGTGGAATTGGGAGAAAAACTTGTTTTAGTTTTTTTCTACTTTTACATTATTTGGTCTATTTGACAGCAGGCGAGCAGTTGGTAATTGGCCAGTTAAAATAAATAAAATATGGCCATTGGCCAATTAATTTTTATAAAGTGTTGTATTGTGGTAAAATTGAAAATGTACGACCTTTACGGACGACCTTTTTAGACAGTTTTAGGACAAATTACGACGTCTGCCGGACGTCCAAATTAAATTTATGGTTGTTGTACTTGCGCATTAATGACACTTAAATCTAGGAATAATTACTTTTTCTTTATTAGAAATATATTTACTAGTTTAAATGCATATTAGATAATTTAAATGCTATAACAAAAGAAAAGAACTTTTACTTTATTTAATTTCTTCTTTTTGCAATATAGGCATTGCTCGTTTTAACAAGTCGCTAACAAGTGCTTCGTTATTGCCTACGTTAAAAACATCTTTTTCTGAACTCAGCGCTTCCAAAACAAACTTAAATATTTATATTTAGTTAAATACATACTTAAACTTTATTGTAACTTTCTTGTTCTTCACAGCAACACTCAGTAGAAACCTTACAACATAATTTGGTATGTAAACTAACTAACTTTTTAAACATTTGTATAATGTTGTGACTACAAATTTCCGTTTTCCTTTTATCCTATTTTTACTAAAACAGGTTGTGTCATTTTGCTGTCTAACACATTTTTAACTATACTACGCTGCGTTGAACCACCAACACCTTTAACATGCGTAATTTAAAGAAAACAAAGAGTTTAGTAAAAAAAACTCAAGTGTAAACAAAACTATAGTGGAGGAAAGACAATAACAGCCTACATCGGTGTATGGGTGCTTTTCAATCAAAATTACATAAACTTTGTTTATAGTTTTGAGCTGTGTTTATAGTGGTAACATTTTAAATTTTATTGATTAAAGTTACTTTTCAAATAAGTTTTCTTCACTAAAAAAAAATGATAAATATCTAAATCATGTTCTTTGATTGAATTAAACTTTTTTTTACATATACATGCAACAGTCAACATAATTAAAAGAGAATTTGTTTTAATACTGGAAATGAAATCTTCGGGTAAAATAAGCTGATTATATTTTGGACATAATATTTCATTTAGTTGTTTAACCTTTATATTTTCCAAAGACAGAAAAAACAAAATAAGTGTTTAAAATTTTTTTTAGAATTGCTGGTTGTTTTGGTATTTTACCATAAAAATTACACTGGTAAAGCTGTAAATGAGGATTGATTTCTTTTTTTAGTTCTTTAATATTTATTTATTTAAGTCATGTGCTGTCACAATAGCTTTTTTAATGGCAGCAATCATGGAAGATGACCACCGTTTTTTACCAATACCAGGGCAACCAATAAGCTTTTCATTTTTGTTTTAGTGATTTAGTAACATTTAAACTTTACTGAGTTTTTCTATCTGCAGACAATAGCATTCATCGATGAGTTTTCCAGTTCATATTTAAAAGAAGTGTTGTTGATTTCATTCTTTTGATCATATTCTTCATGGTATCATAACGTTTTGAAAATTATTAGATGAGTGTACATTCTCTAAATCTGACAACATGACATGGAATATATATTTCAATGTTATTTTCTTGATTTATTCCAATAGCAAACTTTTTTTTTCCCAACCAAATATCCACAGATCCTGTAAATATGATTCAAATTTTTGTAATGGATTTTCATCTAAAAATAATAAAACTGTTTGGAAAGTTCTTGTGAATAACCGTCAAACTTAACCACATGCATTATGTAGTGTTTATATCCATAAAATAAATTAAGCTAATAAATCAATAAAAAACTGCATATAAAGTAAAAGATTTTGTTCAAAATTATTAGAAACAATTAGTCAAATTTTTTACATAAGAACAATTTTCATTTCACAAACGATGTAAAAAAGATGTTATCAAATCAGGACAATGGTTAGATGTAAATTTTGAACAAGAAAAAAAATTAAGTTCTAAGACTTTTTATAAGTAACAAAAAGTTAAAGATTCATATAAGTAACAGTAGAAAAACATTTAAGTTTTACTGCTCAAAAAAAATGTAAAAAGACTTCCAAATTTGTAAACAAATCAAAGAAAAAGTTTTTTTTAGGAAGATCTTCTTCAATCATAAAATAATTCTCCTTTCATTTTCTTACTTCTTAATAAAATTAAGTTACCGAGACACTTCTAACAACCTAAAAGCTGTTTATCAACGTATACGATTTTAAAAACCTCAATAAGTAATGAAAAAATGGTTGCTAAGTAAAAATTCATTCTGTAACGAAGGTCCGTAGCAATTTTGAAAGTTCTAAAATTTTCATAAACCAACTGCGCTTGCGTACAATAACCTGTCGCTTATTAACTGAGTTTGAACGACCGACACCCCTAAATAATTTTTGGATATTGGACTTTGAGTTGACCCGAGAGCGCCACCTATCTAGGGTGAAAGTAGACATAGTCCCACACCCAGGAATGTCAATTTTGAAATCAAGTAATGACGTCCGCGGAAATAAATTGGATTTGAAGTCAAAAATCATACTAAAAAAGGACTAGCAGGTGTAACATACAAAAATGCCTATAAATTTTTTTTGGTAGTTTAGATATTACCCAAAATGGGCATGTATACTACCCATATGTGTGCCAAAATGTGTATAAAATTTCAGGCCAAAATATTGCTTACTTTTGAAATTATGGCAATTCCAGTTTTCAAAAACCTCACTTTTTGCCAATGTCACCATGTAAAGTTACCATCCATTGAGCCACTATCTAAGTTATCCAACAGGCAACACTACACTTTAGCCCTACAGGTTGTGGGCAACAACTTTTGTAACAAGAAGTTTTTTCTAAGACTTAGTGGTAGAGAACTATGTCAAGAAAACTTATCAAGTTAAGGGATTTTCCTTTATTAATATAACTCTTAAGTCATAATAAAAAAATGAGTATAGCACCATAGTTGTCCATTTTTTCAAAAAAGTGCATAAAATAAAAGTAGTAGGGCTTAAAAAACTAGAGGGGGTCATTTTTATACAGTTTTCATTAATTTTGTGTTCCACTTGGAGAAATTTTGACAACCTGTGATGTATTTCTAGTTTGGTAAACAAATCTTACTGTCTGACAAATATATGATTGATTTTTCTAGTCAACTTGAAAAAAAAGTTAAATTCGGAACTTCTTAGGAATTTTGGACGGTTATTTAAGTTCAGTAATCTTATTAAGTAAAATTTCAATAACCTATTGAAATGACTGATGTTATAAAATTTATCTCCATTGTTTTAAATTGCCAACGGCATTTTCAAGATTTACCTAGCTACGATTTTTAACAGAACTTCATGAAAGTAAAAAAGTATTTAAAATGGCTTTAACATCTATTTTAATTCTATAAAAAAAATTATAGGCGTTATTGAAAATTTTGCAAAACCATGAAAATTGAAAAATTGACTTGTGTTCTTAACAAGTTGATCTCTGTTTACACTTTTGTTTTCCTTGAAAATTTTCACATTATTCTCAAAGAACTTATTAAGTAATAAGGTAAGAAACATTTGAAATTTAACATTAAAATGAACAGTGATACTTTCATATTTTTTAGTTAATTTTGTAATGTTGTTTTATATTGAAGGTGACTCCAAGTTGTTGTTCACTAAGACTTGCATTGTTTTGCCGTAAATTCAGTTGTCAAAGTATTTCGCTTAAATCACCGGCAATTTTCAAGATAAAGGTATAAAATTTTGACAGCAGTTTACGGGATAATAAAGAAACATATTTTATTTTATAAATTTTTTTGTAAGACTTAGTTTTGGTCCAGTTTTATTACTTCCAATCTTATTGCTCTGTTAAGCACTTAAGTTTAACCAAATTTGTACACTTCACAATTACTTTAAGTACATTAGTTATCCATATAAATCAAAGATTAGTATATTTAATTGTTTGCATTGTATACTATAAGTAAGTGAAAAAAAACTTTTTCGCCAAATAAAAATCCCTTAGGGGCTAACAGAATGTTTAAAAGTTGCACTAAAATATTTATAATTATGCAAAGATTGATAGATTAGGTATTTCCTTGAAACTTTCTTTTATGTAAAATTAAAAAAAATATTTCTCTCAGCCAATCAAAATGCCGAACCACACCAGAACTCATGAGGAAAATCAGAAAATTGTTTGCCTGATTTGTCTTAAAAAGTGCTCAAGACAACTGATAGCATTTATGTGGGAGCAAATCAGCAAAATCTATGGAGTCAGTTTTGATAAAGCTGATTCTCACATTCCTCAAGGTAATGTAGGGTTGATTTTAATTGTATGTATATAGGGATATTAGTTTTATTGTGGTATTGCAATGAAATTAAAAAGCTTGCTTGCTTTTAATTGATTTATTTAAACTGCCTGTTTTCATAAAAACCACAGCTTTACTAGCAAAACCATTGAGGTACAGCAATATTTCTCTGACTTATGAAAATCACTTTTTATGCTTAAAGGTATTTGTGAAGCCTGTAGAACAATGATGAGGCGTAAAGGTGAAGAGCAAGATATCACTCTTCCCCCTCTGTTTGACTTCACAACTATTTCTGTCAGAACAGAAACACGAGGTCATGTCTGTGATTGCCTCTTGTGTAAAATTGGACGATTACAAATGAATGAAATCCACTCGATGAGACAAAAGCTCAAGAAAAAAAACACTCCTTTGAGATGCAATGATTGCCTTAGTCCAATTGGTAAAGGTTTAGCACACACCTGCAACCAGTTTACCTTTAGAGAGAACCTTAAGGGTTTGGCAGCCCGAGATGCAATGGATGCCGAACAGATTGCTGCCACTGTAATCACAAACAAGGAAGCCTCACCCCATGGGACAGTTCGTCTTTCTAAGGCTTCTGGAGGTCATGCATTTCCCATTACGCCAGGTAATTAAAATTTTATTACTATATATAGTACAGAGCTCATACAAGTTATTATTGTTCAAAATTCACCATAATTGATTGTTTTTTTACTTGCAAATATCATCAGAATTTTAGTTTTTGAAGGAACTAAATACAGGCTTTAGTTTTCAGCAACAAAAACTGTATTTAGAAGTAAGTTATCTAAAATATTCTAATCCTTTAAAAAAAAGAAATTCCATTTTAAGGCCCAAGTGGAGTCATTTTTTTATTATGATTTAAGAGTTATATTAATAAAGGAAAATCCCTTAACTTGATAAGTTTTCTTGACATAGTTCTCTACCACTAAGTCTTAGAAAAAACTTCTTGTTACAAAAGTTGTTGCCCACAACCTGTAGGGCTAAAGTGTAGTGTTGCCTGTTGGATAACTTAGATAGTGGCTCAATGGATGGTAACTTTACATGGTGACATTGGCAAAAAGTGAGGTTTTTGAAAACTGGAATTGCCATAATTTCAAAAGTAAGCAATATTTTGGCCTGAAATTTTATACACATTTTGGCACACATATGGGTAGTATACATGCCCATTTTGGGTAATATCTAAACTACCAAAAAAAATTTATAGGCATTTTTGTATGTTACACCTGCTAGTCCTTTTTTAGTATGATTTTTGACTTCAAATCCAATTTATTTCCGCGGACGTCATTACTTGATTTCAAAATTGACATTCCTGGGTGTGGGACTATGTCTACTTTCACCCTAGATAGGTGGCGCTCTCAGGTCAACTCAAAGTCCAATATCCAAAAGTTATTCAGGGGTGCCGAGGAATCCGTTAGGTCCTGCCTCATTATTTCCAAGACGTTCAAGGCGATCAAGGATTTTCTTTTGGTTTTCATAAATTTAATAAAACTGACTTTTCAGTTCCATAAAAATAGTATATAGCAATTCTGAAAACAAAAGCTGAGATTTTCATTAAACTTTTTATATATTCATTTGTAAAAAACGACTAAACATGTAATTTTTTATTTAGATTTAATTAGGTTTTTTAAATTCAATAAGTTCCTTATTCTAAAACTAAAATTAAATCAAGCAATTGAAAATTTTATATTATTAACAATATAATACAAAAAAATAAATAAGAAGCAGTTTTCATAAATTCTCTGTAATATAATATTGATAAAATATATACCAATAAATACAAAAGTACTGGTTATTTGTCATTTCTTTAAAAAGAATTTAAACATCTATATATCTGGAACTTCTTGAAATAAACTTTCATCATCACCTGTTTTTGAATATTTACCTCTTAACTTATGAGAAAATCCACTACTCTTAGGTTCATTAGAATGAAAAATTAAGTCTAGCTCTTGACTAGTTGCCCATTTTTTTTTTTTTAGTTTTCCAATTGTTGATACATAGAAATTATTTACACACAATTTTCTTATCATGAAAAATTATTATATAAATAATCATTTAAAAAAATGAAACTTGATATTCTGACTCATCTGTTTGAAATTGAAGCATCTGTTCGCATGTCTCCAATATTCAAGCTTCGAAAATAAATTTAAAAAACTCAAATTAATTCCATCCTAACTGCAGGAATAGCCCTTTCAGATGTATATGTTCCAAGAGTTTTGTAACTTTTTGGCTGTCAAAAAAGTAATTATTCCAAGATTTCAGTGTCATAAATGCCCGAATGGGGAAATACAAGAATGAATTAGGAAATACTTGATTGGCGACAGGTCTTATTTACAGATGAGTCAAGGTTTTGTCTTGTCAGTTCTGATTGTCGCCCAAGAGAGTACAGAAGACCAAATGAAAGATATTTTGCTAGTAACACTCGAGAAACCACTTTATATGGAGGCAGCTCGTTAATGGTATGAGGTGGAAAACCTTTAACAGCTCGCACAGAGCTTTTTATTACTGATGGTGAACGTCTGACTTCTAGTACCTTTTGCACCGTACTATGGAGATGAATTACTTCTTATGCAAGATAATGCTAGACTACATACGCCACATACTGTTACTGAATATTTTAAAATATTCAAGTTTTGGAGTGGCCAGCTTGCAGTAAAGATAAGAACCCAATAGAACATCTTTGGGACATAATGGGACGCTGAATTAGAAGCCAACATTCACCAATTAACAGCCTAAACAAGCTGCGACAAAGTCTTATCTGCGTGTGAGATGATACCCCTCCAGAAACGATTAGAAATCTAATTGAAAGTATGCCACGGCGCTATCAGGTGGTAATATCACCAAGAGGTGGTAACACTACTTATTAATAAGCCAAAAATGTTTCAATTTGAACTGTATTAGTGTGCATAACAATAATATTCATTTTACTTTATTTTGTTAAACAAACCATATTTTTGGTTTTAGTAACTTTTTTCACCACCCTCAAAGTCAATTTTATTACTTTCATCAAAATAAATGTGTTCATGAGTTCTATTCTTAATATGTTTGTCAAAGTATATGATAATATTGACAGCAATTAAAGGAAATGGAAATGTAGAAATAGTGTGTTAACTTTGCGGTTTAGTGTATTTTCGATTTTTACGAGAAATTTATGAAAACTATTTTTTACGAAACTTCAAGAATTTCTTTTTGAGATTAATAACATCGGCAGTCTTGGTAGCCAAAATTGTAAAGACGAATTTAGCTTGTCAAATAAAAGTTCTGTTTAATACGTAAAAGGGAAAAGAGTTTAAAAAGGTGAGTTTTTAAAATTGCGTTGGCATCTCTGTTTCCCCATTATATATGGTAGTTACCTAAATGAGTTAATTTTTTTGCTAATGCAGTGCATAAGTCGCGTCATATTTGGCATTTCTGAACACCAAAGTCTAGGAGTACACAGTGGTTTTGTGACCATCACACTTGGAGTCCTTTTTGGGGTTCCCCATTTCTGATTGAAATACCTAGTAGTCGTTTGAAACAATAGTTTCCCACTAGCTTTTATTATGGTAATTGGTTATTCAGTTAATATGTTGGGTACTTCTATTAACTATTGTAAATAAATGATTTAAAAGCATTTAGGTTGTAAAAAGATTATCAAGGGAGCGAATGAACAAGAGATCAAAGACAAAAATTAGAGAGGTGTTGAAGCATGCTCCTAATTGACCAGGAGTTAACCATAAGGTTTATGCAGTTAATTGCTCTTTTTAACCAGTAAAGTTGATTCTTAGACGCATCTAATCATATGTTTACTGTAAATGCTGATCTTGGTGTATATTTTTAGCATTTGGAAAAAAAAGAAATAGTAACGTGGGTGTAATTGATTCGTAGTATTTTTTTAAAAACTTGTTATTTTTAAGAAATTTTGAAAAACTCGTAAAAGAAAGACAAAGTATTTATTCCAATAAAAGATTTATATTCATTATACAAGTTTACAAGTTACTTTTAAACAGATAATAATCCATTGAAGTGAGCTTTGTCGACAAGAGTTGGACCCGAGATGAAAAGTTAGTACACATTTTTGGAGCATGCTTTACAAGTTCATTCATGATTTGACATTATCTTGATTTTAATTGATAAACATTTTCTGATTGAAAGGAATCAGCAAACACTTGTCTTTTAAATTCAGCATGAAGGAGCTCGATAGGCCGACATTGAAGGACATTGGTGGGGTTATTTTGTTTCAAAACAAATGGAACGTGTTTGTTGTTTAAATACATTAACTACTTTTGAAGAATAATGTGGTAAAGCTTTGTCTGGCCAAAAGATGCAAGCTTTATCAGGGCAGTGATTCTCAATGTAGGTATTCTCAATGTCTTCGTTGAAGACATTCAAATTTGTACATCTGGGCATCAATGGCCATTTCCTAGTTCCAGATAAAGTAATTAAAAACACCATGATCACACAATGCTTACCAAACACCTAATTTAATGGGAAACTTGGTGCGACCTGAGAAGCAGGGTTGTAAGTCAGCCAGCAGAAGTCAGCCATCATTTTCTCATTGGCGCGCCCCAGGTAGCGATGCTCAATAGTTGAAATTGTTTGGTGGAAACGTTCTCCATGCTCGTCTGTAATGTTTCTCTCAAAATGCTTGGGGAAAAAGTCCAAATGGCTATGCAAAAAGTGAATCTTGGGGGACATGTGCACATTCATTTCGTTGAAGGCTGATAACAGTTCTGAGATGATGTCTTTATAGCCGTCCGACCGGTGCTTGCCTGAATAAATGAGTTCAAAGAAGAAATTCTTTGATAGAATACAAGTATTATGTACTTAATTCCTAAAACTTTCAGATACCTACTCAAAAAGTTCTCCACACAGCCTTTCACAGCCTTCCACGCTCTGAACTAAATCGGGGACAAGGAATCAATAAACTGTTGGCTTTTCAAAAGTTTTTGAGTGTCTGGTCCAACGAATACTCCTTCCTTAACTTTTGCAAGTGACAGTTTTGTAAAGGTCTCCTTTATGATTTTCATCGGTTCGCCGTCAGAGTGTAATGCCTTAACAAAGTTCTTAAACAGACCTAGCTTTATGGGCAGTGGAGGTATAATAACGTTGTCAGACTGAACAAGTGGCTCATAGCGAATATTGTGAACACCAAGGGTCGCATTGCCTCGTTCTAGCCATTCATTCCTGATGTAATGCTCATGTTTATTAGGTATTATAAATACCAACCAGGTAATTAAGATTACCTGATTGGTATTTGTAATACCTTATAAACAAAGAATACTTACAAATATGCTAAGACATTTCTTATAATTTTCAATGAAAACATTATTCTATATTTCAAAGTTCTGTTGCAAATATATTTTCAGGCAGCTTTTCTATATTTATCACTAAATACATTAAAAAGATTTCTAAACAACTTAATTAAATGAAAATTCACGTACAAAATACACTACAGTATTAAACAACTATTTTCAGAGACATGTCAGAATCTAATAATTAAATTCAATTGAGGAAAAGCAAAAAAAGTCGGGATAAAATAAAAAAGTCCTTAATTCACAACCTGTCTATCAAATACATTTTTTCACCCATCAAAATTAAAATGTGTAAACACAAACATGCTCAAAATACTTAATCACCATTTTGTATTTGTCCTGAGTTGTAGCATATTGGATAATTTAGATATTTTTTAGCTATTTTGAAGATGGTAAACCATAGCTATTTAGCTGCGTTTGAAAGATCAATGTAAGATAGTGATTTGTTATCTAACAGAGCTTGACCAATTTTTCTTCTCATATAAGCAATGTAAACGTTATAACTTTTTCTGTCTACGAAATAAATGAAGATTTAGAAATATTAATTGAATGACTCTTTAAACGAAGTCAAAGTAAAAAATTGTTATCTAGAAATATTAGAGATTTAAGTATTTACAAATCTGGATTTGGTAAACAACATTATCACTTAATCTTCTCATTAATCTAGGATGGCTTGATTATAATTGACCAGAGTATAGCATTGTAAAGAAAACTTTTGAAGAAAAGTTACATAAGGAAACGATATCAAGAATTTTCAATAACAATTAAGCAATAATTCAAATTGATGGATCCGTTTCTTCACTGATTGAGGCAACAGAAAAAAAAGCAAACAACTCTAGGACATTGAATGAAAGTTTTTGAGCCAGATTTAGATATTACAGATCTGTGACGATTATCACCAGAAACAAAAATCTTTTCATTTTTTTCAATACATTTTTAGAGAACCAAATCAAAGTACGTTTAAACCTGTATTCATATAGGAAGAAAAAAAATTAAGTAAATTTTACAGATACAAGATCCATTTCATCATGATTGGGTTTTAACAACATCAAATATACTCAGATTTGTCAAGAATCTGAAAATCGTGCTCACATTATAAAAGCAAATAGTATTCAAGTTTACATGAATAACATTTCAAAATCTTATGTAGTTAGTTCAACATCTAATGCTATTTATACAAGTTTTCCAGCCAGTTCTGTCCAGTAAATGTATTAAATGTATATATATATATATATATATATATATATATATATATATATATATATATATATATATATAAAAGGTTAGGTCAACATCTTCCAATTGTTATTGAACGTTTGATAGGAACGCCAGTTATTTTAACATTCGATACAAACGTTCCAGAGATGTAAATCGGAGTTCACTTAAATTGGTGTACGTAAGTTTTAAACGAAGCAATCAAACTTTATGGATACAAAACAGTAATTGTTACCTGGAAACCATTGTGCTTCTGTATCATTCTGTTACACTTTTTGGGCGTTGTTCTTCATTTTGAGTCTGTGATCAAATAACTTTTTTTGTATAACACTTTATGAATTTTCTGTAAAGTTTGTAACAAAGTCAAAGCGTGAAAGTTCTTATTATTTTATTGCGATGAGTTACTGAACTGATCGGTCTTGAGAGAAACTGCTTTCTTTATAGTAAACATTTATGGTACTAAATTTTTCTGTTTTTTTTTCTTTTGAAATAAGCTATGGCATAGGCTGATAAGTATTTTAAGTTTGAAAATTTTAATATTTTAATTAGGCTAATAATTTGATTTTAGAAAAAATTTTTAACTTAAGCTTCTATTAGGTAACTATTGAAAAAAGTTCAAAAGACTGCCAAAACCTATAAAGGGGTACTGTAAAGTAGTAAATTAGAATATATTCAAAGTTTGCAGTACCCCAAATTTAAACTTCTTGCATTTTTAGTGAGATTAGTTTTTGAAAACCATTATTTAACAAAAGGTTTCAAGATTTTGTTTATAACTGAGAAAAGATTTTTTTTTTTTAAAAAAAAAAAAAAGAGTTGATTGTTTTATCGAAAATGGATTTTCTAACCAATGCGCCCTCATGCAGCTAAGTTGGACCCCAAAAAAATGCAAAACATTTTTGACTAGTAACCTTATATTAGCCAGTAGCAACAATTTATTACTATCCAAAGTTGATTTTTTTTTATTACCCACCTTAATCACTATCAGATAAAGTATTTATAGAGATGGCTATATGTATTTTACTAGGTCTATTCTTAAATATTAACTAAATTTTGTAATTAGGTGCTAATTAAAATTGTTACATTTTTATTTCATTTTTGTTTCATATTTAATTCTTTTAACTATTTCTTTAAATGTTTTTTGATTTTTTAATATACTAGGAAGATTCTCATTCAAAATCTAAGCATACATCATTCATAGCTGTTTATCAACCCAAACCAAAAATCAATATTTTACACATGAGCAAAAAATATCAGATAGTGAAAAAACCTTCCTCTCCTGCCAATAATATTATACCACCTCTACTGCTCCTAATAAAGATATTAAGAAGAGGGCGTCAACGTTTTATTTTTCTTACAACATACGGAAGTTTTGGAATTAAAATGCGAAATTTTTTAAAAGAACGTATTAGTTATTATTCTCTTATCGCGTTTTTCCATCATATTTCACTTTATTGTGCTTGAATAATTTGTTGAATTTGAGATTTTTGTTCTGGCTGAAATTAACTTTAAAGTTCTTTTGTAATTTTAAAGTTGCCGTTACAGGTAAAATAAGCAATAGCTTGTAAGAAACAGAATTTTTTTAATAGGAGATTTTTATATTCAAGTCTAAAAAATTAATATTTTTAACATATAGGCATCTTGAACAATGATTGCAAAAAACACTCATTTAAGTGCATAATACATCCTCAAGAAAGTTAATTTTCTAGATTTACCATACTTATACTTTTAACTAAAAATAACAGATTAGTAATTTAGATTCTCCCTACATCAAAAATGCTTTCAATCAGCTTCCGCTAGGCTTTTATATTGCTGAAATGTCTCCATGCAAACAAAACATCAGCAATTGAATAATTTAAAAGTCTTGCGGAAGCTAAAACATTTTCTTGAAGTTAAGGCATGCCTTGTCAAATAGCATGTTTAATCATTTTATATATCTACCACTCTAAATTAGCATAGAACTCAAGTGTAAAGAAAAGCTAGGGTTTTACAAAGGCCAGCATTCTGGCTATATTTTCTTTATCATTATTTTCTCTAGAACTCTTTGCTAGTTTACGTAAGTAGTGTTTTCTTTCTGTTTACATAAAAAAAAAGATTACCTTTAGTCCTATTAGACAATTCATTTGAATATTATGAGAAAAAAAACAATTCGAAAGAAAAATAAAAAGCAACAAAGTGAAACTTTATGATTATAACTCACATAGTTGTCTCTGAAGCAAAAATGATTGAGGCGTGTTTGAATTCGAAGGTTTTTAATTCATCATTAAAGTCCAGATTTCCAAAAGAGCTTTTTGAAAAAATTCTTTGTTACAATTTGTTTTAAAATCTATCACGAACTTATTTAATTTTTCTTTTAACATTACCGACCACATCAGTAGTTTAATCTGTAAGAATGTTGGTAGCATAACAATGCTGTGTATAAGGTTCTTTTTTTGCTATTACTATTAATATAAAAAGTCTTTAACATATCTGGCATATCAATTCAATTAAACTTTATTGGCGCTCCAGCTTTCCGTCGAGAAAGATTTCATTTCAAAGTGAACAATGAGATAAACCATTTGGTTATTATTGGTCAAATATTTTTTTGAACACAAATTTTCTTACTATGAGAAAGGATGAATAGCGATGTGGAATATTTGGAATTGTTAAAACTTTAGGTAAATTATTAAGTCAATTGAGCAAATGCAAGTCAGCTGCATATTTGTTTTAGAATCTTCTCTAACTTAGCAGTTGCTGTCAAAGCCTTATTTGCCTAAAAAAGAAAAAGCCCCTTCAATTACCAATTTATTTAAATAACTTTCAAATTTAAACTGTTTAGGAATTATTCTTTACACTTTTAAATTGCAGGAATTTATTTAAAAAAGTCATCAAGGGTTTAACATCTAATTCCTTGATGTCTGTCCTATTCAACTATTGAGAGAAAAATTAATTCCTTTGATCTTCACCATTGGATGACGGTAGTGGAGGTACTTCAAGTAGGTAAGTCTCTCCATTAATGTTAACTAAAAAAGCCATTCTATCCCTCGTTAATATTTTTCCTTTGTTTAGCTCAAACGAGGTCTTGCCATCAAAATGAATTATACATGGATATGGTGATGCGTTTTTGGCTGCTTTAACATCTTCTTTTGAAATGGTTCCCAAGTTTTTCATTTATTTTTTTCATTTCGCTATATGTGGTAGACTGACTGCTTTTAGTTTCTTTAAGATCAACACCTGATTGATATAGATTTGCAATTTTTACCTTCTGTAAAACATTTGGTGATTTATCAAAGGCTGTAGCAGTAAGCGGAATTTTTGCATTTACTGTGTTTGGGTTTTCAGAGACTTCTAAATAATACCAATCACCTGGATCGAATTCAGAGTCAATTGAAGAATCATCGCTTAGAATTGTGTCTATAAGTTCAACGTTGGGTACATAATCTCTCAAACTCTTAGGCAGTGAAGGATTTTTCTTCCTGATATGGGATTTTGAATTATGGATTGTGAACGATTTTTCTTCCTGATGTGGATAAAATATTTTGAACACTTTTTCCTACATACTGAATTACAAATTCATTTATGTTAAGAACATCTAAGAGTCATTAAAACATCTAAAATCATTTCTTTTAAGTTTTCCCCAAATAATGTACTTAAATAAATATTACTAGTGTTATTTTTATCAGCATGTGTTGCTGTATAAATACCTTGCTGATCTATTAGATGACCATTCCTTTCAACAGGAGAAATATTTATACTTTCATATTCCGTATAAGGATCTCTTATATGCTTTCTCTATGAATGAATTTTAAGGGCATGGACACTGTCATACGTTCTGCAACAACCAACTTGTCTGCAAGAAATTTTACAATTTTGTGTTGAAGAAATGCTATGGCGGTAATGAAAATGTTTTAAAAGATCACTGACAGTCTTTAATGATTCTAAATTTGACTCACAAAATACACAAAAGTAACCTATTATTTATTCTAATATTGAAAAAAATGTTAAAAGTAAAAAATACAAACGAAAAACTTAAAAATATACACAATTTTAGAGTTATTCAAAATTTTACTACTTCTCAAAACTCTAATTTTTAGTTTTAACGCATGCGTTTTTTGAAAAACTTTTAATACATATCTTCTGTCAAACCGAAACTGGACTTTGCATTTAACGCATTCGTTAGAACGATGGTAATAAAATTTTATATTTCCGTGTTTTAATTATTGTGAAAGCAACACAAGATCAAGTGTTAGTTTTCAACACAAGGTTTTTTACAGTGCTAAATTTATATAATTTATTTTAGAAAATAATATATATTTTGAGAATTAAACCAGTTTATCAAATTGCTTGATATTTTGAGGTAAGTTTGTTTTGTATTCTAGCTACTGCACAAATCTGTTGTTGTTCTGATTATACACTATTCTATTAAGTGTCTCCTAAGTTTTAATCCTATGTTTTCTCCTATGTTTGTAACACTGGAAAAGCATATTTAAATCTAGCAGCTATATTAATGTATGTATGTGTGGAGAAGCTATATTAATGTATGTATGTGAGGAGAAAGGCGAGTTTCTTGACTCAGGAGGGCTAAAAGATATTCTTTAAATAATAGTCTAAAATTTGAAGACTATCAAACACCATATGTCTTAAACAGTATATATGATATAATAAATAGTTTAAACGTAAAACACAATAACTTTGTTAAAAGGTTTTCATCTCTAAAAATAATTTATAAAAAATAAGCGTAAGTGATAATTTGTTTTAAACATTCATTTAATAGCTTCTTCGCAGAAACCAATTTTATTACCTGGTTCCTTAGGAGTTTGAAGAGCCATTTATTATTTAGCATTTATTTAAACTTGGTAGACTTCGTTTACATCTATTAAAGGTGCAAATTTAACGTTAAAGTTAAGTATGTCAATGATAACTCTCTTTATACTACATTAAAGGATATGACGTTGCTAGCTCTATATCTAAATCAAAAGTAAAATTTTAAAGTATACTACAACTCTATACCTAGCTAATCATAATAGAACTATTTACTTAAATGAATATTAATCTAATTCATTATTTAAATCAATTACTGACCGAATTACTCATCATTATAATATTCTGATCTGATTAAGTAGAAACTTATATAGCAATTCCCGCATTCCTCCATTTAAACCAAGTAAAACTCAACTAAGTTTGACTAAAAGTTATAAACTTATAACGTTTCATTGTTACATGGGTACTTTAATTATGTTACCAGTGTCAACTGCTTCCATTTCATCTTCTCTTTTCTCAATATTGTTCTCCTTGGCAGTTTTTGGTTCGTGTCATTTAATACTAGCACATATCTATAAACTCATTCTTGAAATCTAATAACGGACAATTCATACTTTTACTTTGAAGTGGGAGATAATCAAAATATGTCGGCATTAATTCTAAAGAGAAGGAAATCATTTAACAATTTTTACAAAAATTCTCTTAAAAAACCATCTTTTAAAAATTTTCTTCGGTTTCCTCAGGTGCAGTGCCGGATTAAGGCTTTGTTTGTGGGAAAGTCCGTATTAACTGTATAGGCTTTTTTTGTGGGAAAGTCCGTATTAACTGCATTTTTAGGCCACTAATTGAAATCTGCCTTAGGGCCACATTTTAACAAGTAGCCTGAAAATACAGTTAATACGGACTTTCCCACAAAAAGAAGAAAAGTAAAATTTAAAAAAGAATATTTATTAGGCAAAAACTACATAATTTAAAATTTTCGCGCTTTTATAACTGCAAATTTGTCAATTAGTTCTTTGAAGTTGACCTTGTTGAGCAAGCCACTTTCAATACACAGAAGTGAAAGTACAGAAAGACGCCGTTGAGCCAGTGTTGATCGTTTTGCATCTTTAATTCTTTTCAATTGAGAAAAAGAACGTTCTCCTGAACAATTGGTTGACATCAGACATAAGTAGATCCGGAGTGCTATTTCAGTATTTGGAAATGCTTGGTATACACCAGAATTGTGCAGCATTTTAAACATCTTCTGAGTACTTGAATCAACTTGATTCACGGTCGTTTAGACTTTAGAAATAAATGGAAAGTTATTATACGCAAGCGCAGTAGAGTTAAAAATAATTTAAAATTTAAAAAATGGCTACGGATGCAAAACTTATCATTGACAACGAGTAACTTGTTAAATTTTAGATAACTAAATAGGTTTTTAACTATTTTTTAAATGAAATTATTTTGAAAATAACTTGCAGCTGTACGAAAAAATTTTTCAAATAAAATACAAGACCTCTGAATGTGAATAATATCTACTTTCAGCTAAAGCAACTTTAGTGTTTTTGTTTACAATTTTTAAACCTTTTTTAAAATATTTTTGAGCGTAGAAATTTGTTAATTTAAATTTATTCAGCAAGATGAACCTTTTATCTTTTTTGCATTTTTTGCTTACATAAGGATTCAATTTTTTTTGCAGGGTTAAAATAAAATCTTATTCGTTAACTTTTTGTAACCTGTTGCTATGGTACTCTTTTCCGATGTGACTATATATATATATATATATATATATATATATATATATATATATATATATATATATATATATATATATAGCATAAACACTTATCTATTCTTTATTAAACCTTCTGAAGGAGTTAAACAGACTGTCAAAGAACAAAAAACTTGATAAATGTTTGACTCTTTTATTACTGCTCTCTTCTTTAAGAATATTGAGCACTCTATTTGTAAAATACACTAACATTGTTAGTGTATTCGACAAATAGAGTGCTCAATATTCTTAAAGAAGAGAGCATAATATATGTTAGTAAGCATAATATTATATAATAATATATAATATTATATAATAATATTATATAATAATAAGCATAATATTATATAATAATAAATTAGAGAGCATAATATATGTTAGTAACATAATATTGTATAATATTTTATAACATAATATAGTTATATGTTAATAACATTATATATATATATATATATATTTGAGGCAGTGGCCTTATTCTTCACAAAAATATTAATTAACAAATTATATTCAGATTAAAATAATGTAAACTGAGGTCTAGTTTTATTTGTATCTTTGTAACATTTATAACATATAGAAAGAGCGCTCCGGTAGGAGCAGGTAAAATCCTTATTTTTTTAAATTCTGTAACCGTTTGCATAGCAGTATATTGGTTAAGGTATTTTACCTAAACATGCATATTGGTTAAGGTATTTTACCTAAACATGCATATTGGTTAAGGTATTTTACCTAAACATGCATATTGGTTAAGGTATTTTACCTAAACATGCATATTGGTTAAGGTATTTTACCTAAACATGCACTGATTTTAAATTATCATTTTTAAATTCTTTCTTGTTTCGGAACCTTAAACCTTCAAACCTTTTTGAGTGGCGCTCAAAAAATGTCTTTGGCCGACTACATGACGACTTGACCCTGGTTAATGTCACCCAGTGTAGTGCAAATGACAACTGTAAATATCTGAAAGTTATAGGGTAGTTTGATTGTTCTAATGATAGAAATTAGATTTTGCAATATCCGCATAAATGTTGATGTATTAAATTAAAATAAAATTGAATTTTTATTTATTTATGCCCCTAGAAACTAAATGATGGAAGAAGAAAGCGTGTTAGAATAGGTTTCCATTTAGTACAGAGACAAAGGGCAGTTGATGTTTTTCTTGAAAGCACATTGTTTATTGTACAATAACATATTTTACACATTTTTGGAGGATGGACAAATCTGTCATTTCAACATGAAACAACTTCTCTAATTTTACTTCAAGAATTTCTCCTATAAAATAATGCTTTTTACCGAGAAACTGTCCACAAACTCTGCAAAAAAGTTTAATATTTTTGTTGTGAAATTCCATTTTATCTAATATTAGACTATTTAAAAAATAGTATATATATACTATTATATATACATATATACAATATATTGTATATATATATAATATAATATATTATATATATATAATATAATATATTATACATACATACATATATATATATATATAACCTGTTGCTTTGGTACTCTTTTCCGATGTCACTATATATATATATATATGTATATATATATATATATATATATATATATATGTATATATATATATATATATATATATATATATATATATATATATATATATATATATATATATATATATATATATATATATATATATATATATATAGTCACATCGGAAAAGAGTACCAAAGCAACAGGTTACAAAAAGTTAACGAATAAGATTTTATTTTAACCCTGCAAAAAAAATTGAATCCTCATATAAGCAAAAAATGCAAAAAAGATAAAAGGTTCATCTTGCTGAATAAATAAAAATTTAAAAATTTCTACGCTCAAAATTTTTTTAAAAAAGGTTTAAAGATTATAAACAAAAACAGTAAAAGTAGCTTTAGCTGAAAGTAGATTTTATTCACATTCAGAGGTTTTGTATTTTATTTAAAACATTTCTTAGTACAAGTGAAAGTTATTTTCACAAAAATTTCATTTAAAAAATAGTTAAAAGCCTATTTAATTATATAAAATTAAACAAGTTACTCGTTGTCAATGATAAGTTTTGCATCCGTAGCCATTTTTAAAATTAAATATTATCTTTAACTCTATTGCGCATGCGTATAATAACTTTCCTCTTACAAACGACCGTGGATTATGTGCACTTGATCGTTCTTAACAGTTTCTCTGTTCTTTGTACCAGCACATAAATTGTCGAAATTCTATTGGAAAATCAGAACAAAGGTCTTTCGAGTACACAGTAACCATTCCTTTAATAGCAGTGTCAATATCTTCGTCGGTAGGGCTACCATATGAAATTTTGTAAAAATCAGGACATCATGTCTTTTTTAACCTGTCAAATCAGGACAAATATAAATAAGCAGAAAGTCTAAATCAGGACAAAAGCTCGTTACACTAAAAGTGAAAATGACAAAAAATACAACATTAAAAACCAGCTTTATTTTACATTTTTGTAATGACTACAAGAATTATTTCTTTTCTTTGCTTTTAAACCAGTCATATTTTTCACTAGAGTGCACTTTTTCAATCTCCGCGTCTAACTTTTTCACCACTTTCATAAACTTTCTTCAGAAAAGGAAATTCATTCTTCAGAGTTTCATTAAAATGGCACTTTCTTTTCGACATTTTGGCTATAATAAGGGATTTTTTTTTACTTTAAGTTAAAGTAAAAGTTTAACACTAAAAAACCCTCTGTCACGAAGTAGAAACTTTGTAAAAGTGGAAAGTACCAAACCAGCAAAAACAAAAGTAAAATACTGCCTTATCATGTCTGCTACCTCAGCCATTTCTGCCAACACTGCCTAAAATTGCAAGAAAATTGTAAAAATTGAATGGAGAAGTTGGAGTTGCCAAGTCAACATTTTTCTCTTTGCTTCATTTTTTAGTTTTTGTCAAAATGATATTTTTTTCTTTTTTGTTATGGTTTTTTAAAATCAGGACATTTTGGCACCTGATCAGGACAGTCAGGACAGACCCTTCAAATCAGGACAGTCTTGATGAAAATTAGGACTATGGTAGCCCTATTCATCGGTCATGGAGTCATACTCAGTCAGAACTCCAAATCTCCGCAGCACAATTGAGTAAGCTTTAATGCGTTTCTTTAATGCATTTTTCAGCTAATCGATGATGACATAGAAGGTATTGACCTTGAAGTTTTGCTGGCTTGACATCCCTTCCATAACATCTGCGGCATCTCCATCATTGATTTGTCTCTTACGGTTTGGTTGTCTTTGACTTTTAGATTTATATGTGCTGTTGCCACAGCGATCACCTGCCTTCTGATTATAATCATCAAACTTCTCTCGGCATTCATCCAAAAATATACGCAAGCTCTTCAGCAGACCAATAGCTGTAGTTAATTCGATTGTAGAACTTTTCAATAACTTGCTATTAATGTTGAAGCTCTGCAGAATGTCATTCCAAAGTTCACACTATAGGGCAACTTCAATAGTATCCATGTGTTTGGCCAATGAACCCGCTTCATTCCTTGTGCTACCATTCTGATTACAATCCCCTGAGATCTCCTGAAGAGCACTTTGTAATTTGTGGTACCCCTAGAACACTACTTTTGCAGCATCAGCTCGAGCAGACCAACAGGTATCTGATTGGTATTTTGGAACAAGGGATTCTGGTTGGTTTTTAACATGTGTCATCATGACATCCCAACAATGTGTTGATGCTACAAAGAAAGTATACAGGCGATTAAATATGTTAAAAAAGGAAACTGCTTCAACGCAACAATCCACAGCTGACTGGCCAACTAGGTTCAACGAGTGGGTAGCACAAGGAATGTAGTCCTCTAAACTGTTTTTGTTTTTCAGGATTTGTTGCATGCCAATATATTTACCAGACATATTGCTGGCATTATCATATGTCTGACCACGGCAATTTTGACAAGCACTGAAGCAATGTGTCAGCAAGATTCTGCCCTGTGTGACTGGATATATTGATAAATGTCAAAAAACGCTCCACACGCTGGTAATCCACCATATTAATATAACGAAGAATGATGGTCAGCTGGTCACAATGGGTAATATCAGGAGTGGAATCTACTGACTTTGAAATCTCATCCTTTATGAAACCCATAACTTGTTCACCCATTATTGCAATTAATTCTTCGCAGATTGTTTTTGATAAATATGATGTGTGACCGCGTCCGCCATTGCCATGAGTACAGATGTACTGGGACAAAAATGGATCAAATTGAACAATCAGCTCTAAGCTGCCCAAATAATTCCCGTTTTCTCTGGAGCCAACAACTTGATTGCTACCTCGAAGAGGGAGACCTCTCTCACAAAGAAAAGTAATAGTTGCAACACAGCGTGACAGGACATTTCTCCAATAATTGTTCTGCTCCAACATATTGTTGTGCAATTGCTCTTCAACTCTCCCAGCAGCAACACTTTTTGACATAAAGTGAGAACTGATTGTATGTGCTTTGCACTGATTTCATGGAATTTTAAGTATTGTATCATATTCTTCCAATCCTTAAATCCTGAGCCCGACAACTTTGACTGGTCAGATGAAAACAGAATGCAGGGAAAGCAGAAGACACATGTCTTGGCTGGAGAATAAACAATCCAGTCACGATCAACGATGTCACCATTTCGCAAAACCCGTTTGAAGACAATAGAATTTAGAAAGCGATTCACTCCACTGTATTCCCGCTTTGTTACTGGATAACTGTCTGCCAAGTTTCGAAAATGGATAATTCCAAGGCTGATGCATATGTTACGCACATGATTTGTTATGTTACCAAAACTCCCAACATCATTGGGAATGGTTCCTGAACCAGTATCAGCTCTGTCTTCAAATTTTTCAGTATGTCCAAGTTCAAATGCAATTTTTGCGGCCTACCTGAGATGTTGATGAGGATGGTGGGGAATTGAGAGTAATATTATCAGTAGCATCAACCTTGTTCGTGGCAGTGAAAAATGAATTGATTTTGGGTATTTTCTTTAACAGTTTATCTTCATCATGCATTTTCTTCTCTAACTCCTTCGCTCGCTCCCAACCACCTTTACGTATCGACATTAATCTAAAAGTAAAACGTAAAAGTGATCTTTAAAAACGTATTTTAATGTATTCAATAGCATAAGTATTCGATTTAAAAATAATTGATTCATAAAGTCATATCATAAAATGATGAAAAATTTTAAAAATTGATATCTTGTGAACTGCATGATAAGAACATACAAAACCTATATATAATATAGATTTTAATATTCGAAATAATAATTTAAAATCAAACTACCAGTATGCCAGAAGAAAATCATTTGATGAATTTGGTTTTGAACTACCAGAATAAACACCAATTATGAATTCAGATGATGGGATTTCTGGAATGCACCCACATATAACCCAAAAACATTTCACTGTGCTGTTAAAGAGAGGTAATCCATCAATAAATAGACAAAGACTCAACTTGGAAAGATCGGAATTTATATGTTGTTCAATTAAAATAATAATTACAACAGAAATCTAACAATAATGATGACAGCGTCAACATAATTCATTAAAAATTATAGATTCCTAAAAGTGAAGGAATTTATTTTTATTTCTTTCAGGAGCATGGTGTTCAAAAGTTCATGCAAATTACTCACTGGGATTGATTGTTTGACTTATTAATGATCTGCTTCTTATACCCCTAGGTCACAGAACTGAAGTTCTACATGTATAGTGTATATACGTTTTCTATGTTATAGCAAGAACTAATTTATAAATTAAAATAATATTAATTAGAATATGTAAAATGGATATGTGATATAATAATGATTAAACATATTGTTTTATATATATGTGATAAAAAAATCATACATATATATATAGATAATAATGTATGATAGTGAAAGTCAAAATGAAATTCACTCAGTATAGTTGAGATACATGGATCTAATCCATATTATATTAGTGATCTTTATTATATTAATATCAACAATAAATAAAATATGTGACAAATATGTTTTGATAGAAACATTTAAAACATGGCATGTTGAACAAAGAAGCTATACCCAGTTCTTTCTGCAGTAAATGTGATGACTTTTTCTTCTTTAAACCTACTAATAAATTTAAAGGATTACAATTTTATAACAATATTGTATCTAAAAGTATATTCATTTGCTAAAACTATTAATTTTATTACTGCGCTTTGTTATTGTTTACGAAAGAGTTCCACTGTTTAAAACAAATGTTATCGAATTTCAAAAATATAAAAAAACATAATATTTTTCGAATATTTTATTCGAAATATTTTAAATCGATACTTTAGAAGAAAAAAATTATCACTTATAAGAATGAATTAGTTACAATTTTTGACATCGTAAAATTGATATAAGAACAAAATGTGCATAATAATTGGAACAATTATAATAATTTCATCAATAAAGATAAGACATAAATATAAATTTACGTATAAATTTTTTGTAACCTGGATTTTTTGCTGGCCTGAAGGCATGTGCCTTGTTTGCCTAAGGGTTAATCCGGCACTGCTCAGGTGATTACAGCTCTGTATATAAATAAATATTTAATATGAATAACATTTATAATTATAGATAAAAAGTACCCATACTTGTAAAGAAAAAAAGGATGGCTAAAAGTGTCCAAGAGGAAGTAAACAGTCACACTGAGTATTTAAAACCTATATATGAAAAGGAAGATCTGCCAAATATAGTTTCAAACTTAAAATATTTGCATGCTGCAGTTGAGCACGAAGAAGAAATAGTAAATGTTGCAGAAGAGCGCGAAGATAAAATGCTGCTTGTTGCAGTACTGCACGAAGAAAAAATATATGTTGCAGAAAAGCACGAAGATAAAGCACAAAAAGTAGCAGTTGAGCGCGAAGAAAAAATACAACGTGTTGCAGTAGAGCACGATGAAAAAATACAAAATGTTGCTGAAGAGTACTATGAGAAATCACTACATATTGCAGTAGAGCACGAAGATAAAATACAACTTGTTGCAGTAGAGCACGAAGATAAAATACAACTTGTTGCAATAGAGCACGAAGATAAAATACAACTTGTTGCAGTAGAGCACGAAGATAAAATACAACTTGTTGCAATAGAGCACGAAGATAAAATACAACTTGTTGCAGTAGAGCACGAAGATAAAATACAACTTGTTGCAATAGAGCACGAAGATAAAATACAACTTGTTGCAGTAGAGCACGAAGATAAAATACAACTTGTTGAAGAAGAGCACGAAGAAAAAGTACATGTTGCAGAAGACCACAAAAATAAAATACAACTTGTTGCAGTAGAGCACGAAGATAAAATACAAATTGTTGCAGTAGAGCGCGAAGATAAAATACTTCTTGTTGCAGTAGAGCACGAAGAAAAAGTACAACTAGTTGAAGAAGAGCACGAAGAAAAAATACATGTTGCAGAAGACCACAAAGATAAAATACAAAAAGTAGCAGTAGAGCACGAAGATAAAATACCACTTGTTGCAGTACAGCACAAAGAAAATATACAAGTTGTTGCAGTAGAGCGCGAAGATAAAATACTTCTTGTTGCAGTAGAGCACGAAGAAAAAGTACAACTAGTTGCAGTAGAGCGCAAAGATAAAATACAACTTGTTGCAGTGGAGTACGAAGAAAAATTACAACTTGTTGCAGCAGAGCACGAAGAAAAAATACAACATGTATCAGCAGAGTGCGAAGAGAAACTACAACTTATTGCAGTAGAGCAAGATGAAAAAATGAAAAATGTTGCTGAAGAGCACAATGAGAAATTACATTATGGAGCAGTAGAGCACGATGAAAAAACACAGCATGTAACAGTAGAGCACGAAGAAAAAATACAACTTGTTGCTGTAGAGCACGAAGAAAATATACAAAATGACACTGGAATACATTTCCTTCCGCTTCAATATTGTTTTAATTGAGAGGATCCATCCTTATAATTATTTTAAAATCTATAACTCAGTGATTTAGACATTAAATAACAAATAATATTTTAAGTAACTTTTTTTTTCAAATTAAGACTTGTAAATAGACTTTAAGTGTGATGGTATATTGTAAGATTATGAAACTGGAACAAATTTTACTAATTTTATTGTCTGAAAGCAAAACTAAAGAGTTGGAGATTTTTTTCTTAATTTATCTTTACTATGTTTTTGCAAGTCACTAGATCACCTGAAACCAATTTAAAAATTGAGTTCATTTGACGCGAAGCAACTTTGCTAATTGAAATTTAAGACTTTTTCATTTTCAGACTGTTTGATTTTTGCGAACAGTTTTAGGTTTCACTTATTGAATGTAAAATATAATAAACTACGGAAAACAAATATTCAATTAATTTTTTATTCCTTATTGTAAATACGCTCAGTTTATACTGCATTATTGTGTTATATGGTCTTTGTGCGAGGTCCTGAACTAGTGCCGGACCATAAATTTCGTCTTAGTAGGCTTACCCTTTATTATATCGTTTGTTTAAGATTAAAAACTACATCAAAAATTAAGTTATATAAATATATTATTATAAATGAATAATGTGCTACATGTTAACTATAGAAAGTATACAAATTACATTTTAATTGTCCACATCACATAGTTACCGATATAGTTTACGGTTTAAAAGTAACTTACCCACGTAATACTTGCATGGCGCACGCCCATGGAAACAATATAGTCAAAAAATGTAATTCAAGTAGATGGTAGCTCTTAGAAATAACTGGAAGCAAGCAATATGCAATTGTTTAACTAATTCAAAATGATATTATTTGTTCCCTGATTTGCATCGCTACAAAATATATAAGAAATTTAGCAGATGTTCTATTTTCATTGATAATTTTCTTGAAAAATTAAGCTGCGCATTCTTAAATTCAAGACAAAAACTATTCAATTTCTGGTTGTTTTTGCTCCAGTAGATATACTCAAATAGCTTTTTTTTTAACTCAAGATATGACATTAAAAAGATCTTTCTTATCATTCTCTATAAAGAATTTTTGGTACCTGTAAAAAATGTATTTTACAATTATCATTTACTGACATATTGAAAATTGGATATTCTTTTACAAATTTTTTAGTTATTAAAAGCTGTCAGTTTTGATCTGGTAATTATTCTAGTTAATCACAATAGGCGGACATACTGTATAAAAGTTGATACAAAAAGAATAGCAGTTTAATAACACATTCAGAGGAAATTTGATTTCTGAAAAACTCCAAACATGAAAGTTGAGAAATGATTAAATAAAGTCATCAAACAATTAAAACCCAATTAATAACATTTTGATATATAAAGATTTGATCCTTTTCTTTTTCAGAAAAGAGTGTACCATATTTGAATAATTAGGGAAGAACATTTCTCAACCGGCACAAGGTGTCTAAAAGAGGTCTATAAGAGGTTTTCTTTTGGTATTTTAAACGTCGATGTACTTTTATATTTTTTATAACAATTTTACTTATTTACTTAAAGTTGCTAACAATCGTGTTAGTAAGCTGTTTCCATTTTATTTAATTATTCATTATTTTTAGAAGACTAACTCACAACACTATCACATAACAATGTTTATTCAAGTATCAGCTAGATTATTGAATTACTTAAATAAAATTTTTAATATTAATATAAAAGTATTAGTATCAAACATTTATATTTAAAAGATTGAAAAGGAATACTTAATTTGCTTTATTCTATAAACTGACTAGCTTAAAAAGACATGCAAATGGGTAAAATTAGGAGCATCCAAAAATTCAAACCACATTCATACATCCAAATTAGATGGATGCATGCATCTAATATATTTGAACAGAGATAACCTAAACTTGAAAAAAGAAATTTGGTGACCATTTAATCGCGGCACTACTACACTTTCTCCCCCCTTCCCCGTTTCCTAATTTTACGATTGATAATAAGAGAACTTTTAGCTGATTATCAAAATAAAGAGACTAGTAGGGGAGAACGGGGTGAGATGGGACAAAAAAATTTGATTGCGTGCTGCGCTTTAATTTTTCCACAAAACCATACAAATCGGTTTAAAACTATAGTCCAATGAATTGTCATGTTAAATTATTGTAAAACCCATTATTTAACCATCAAATTAAGTTCAAGGGCTTGGTTTTTTAAAGTGACACTGTTTGTCCCATGTCACCCCATGTTGGGGTGAAATGGGACAATGGTTGGGGTGAAATGGGACAAAAATAGAAACAAATAATTTTAAGCATTATTTTATTGTTTATTCTACTCCTTATAAAACATAACAATACACAAAATTTATTTATGTTTAACAAAAATAAAATACCATTCTAAATGCATTTGTAACTTTGTTCAACAGGTTGCTTGATGTTTAAATTAAGTCAAAATTACGTTGATGTCTGAGGGGGTGACTTTTTTTCTTTTTCTTATCTTTATCTTCCTTTTTTCTTTTACATTCTGATAAACTTTCAACTAGTTCATTTCTTGTTGGTATGTCAGTCAATACCAGAGACCTAGAACATTTTCTTTCTGCACTTTTTCTCTTTGCCACCCTTTCACCTGCTTTTGGAAATGGCCTTATATCTTCTGCTGTCCAAAGGTAGGCAGAAGTGCTGATTTGCTGTTTCTTTTCATTTATAACTTCAGATACAATACACAGTGATGTGGGGATTGATTATTTGTCGCAATTGTCATTTGCTGGAATTGGTCGATCAGATACATAAGAACATTAAAAGTCGACATCACAGAAAACATACGGATTGTACGGGAAAATTCCAGCTGCTTTAAAACCATTTTGAATATTTTGGGAAGTAAAGGCTCTCGTATAAGCTATTCCTAAATTTTCAGAAATGTCATATATCGTCATAGGAGTATTTGGATGTGCCTTTAACCATGAATCAAATGCTGAATTGTAAAATTTCTTTAATGGCCCAAATACTGATCTGTCAAGTGGTTGGAGTTTGTGGCTGCAATGGGGTGGCAATGTCAAGAGCACAACATTGCTTTCCTTAGCTTTATCCATCAGTTCAATCGATATATGAGTTTTGTGGTTGTCCATTATTAAAAGTAATGGATGATCCTTGCTAGGATGTCCATGCTCCACAAAATGATCAAACCATTTCAAAAAAATTTCTGTGTTTATCCATCCACTAGGATTAGCATCACCTTTTGTACTTGTTGGTGCACCTTTAAGCATATGGCTACGAAAGTGGGTACAAGGAAATATCAAAAACGGTGGAATAAAATTTCCAAGGGCATTAATGCAACCCGCCATTGTAACTAGGGTTCCCCTTTCAGCAGAAGTTACCTGTCCTACTTGCTTTACTCCTTTACCAGCAATCACTTTCACTGGCTTATGAACAGTTGTCAGACCTGTTTCATCAATATTGTAAATGCAATCAGCAGAAAAGTTATAGCGCTTCTGCACACTGTCAAGGTTTTTGAAGAAAGTATCTACATTTGTGCGATTGAAACTAGTTGTTCGACTGAGGCTGGTAGCTTCTGGAGTACGAATAGATAATTTTGTACGATTTAAGAATAAATAAAACCATTCAGTTTCAGCTGTTTCACTCTTTTTCCAGTTTTCTGGTACTTTAATGTCATTTTTAATTGCATATTGATATGCAAGTTGCTTTGTTTCTCTAACATTAAGTCCATAATGCATATTAGATGCTTGACGAAGATATATTGAAAGTTCATCTTCTTGTGTCTTATTAAAAAGATATTTATGTTGTTTATCAAAGTATAAGTTACTGTAAGAAGTTTTTTTATTAACCTTTATTTTCCGCTGTAAACTTGATTTTGAAATTGTATACTCTTGTGCAGCTGCTCATAGTGATAAACTGCCAGATTCGACAGCCATCACAGCAGCTTTTATTGTATGAGCATCAGGCTTTAACAGACTTGTCACTCGTTCGTACTTTCTTGGCATCTGAAAAATTATTACTCATATTACTCACTCCATTATTAAAAAAAATTATTCTCTTTTTAATTGCATTAACCAAATTCCAGATTAGGCTATAAATTTTAAATTTATTTTAATGAAAATAAAATAGTATCAAAACCCTATAAAACTTTTAATGTGATTAAATTTAATAAGGCTAATAGTGAAGAACTTTATTTAAACTGAATTTAAAATACAAAAATGATTGGCATTAAAACAATATTTATTGTGAAAGATGTCTTCAGGACAAAGTAACAAAGAAATCCAATATAATTATTATTATTTTCTATGATAAAAAACACTTTACTATAAAGTAAACATTGAAATCTTATCATAAACATAAACATAATTTTTTGTTCACTTGCTTTTTTAGAAAAATATTGATTATAAAAGTTAAAGTACAGTAAATTAAAAAAATGATAAAATTGAACAGTGTCCCATTTCACCCCAATTCTCCTGTTCCAAGTCACCCCATCACTAGCAGATGTGAGAAAACCTTTATTTTATATAGTTCTCGTAGCCATATGATAATCATATTTCTTCAGTAGTTAAATAAAACAATAGTGAATAATTAAAAACCATAAACATAAAAATATATGCAAACAACACATAAATTCTTAATATTAATGATCTATTCAAAGTCCAGGAAAACTGTTACATTTTTACATATTCGCAAATAATCCGAAAAAAAAATACTTCTGAAACTTAAAAAACACAATGATATGAAGAAGCTATTTCAAACTTATAACATATATAAAAAACTTTTGCTTTATTAACTTTTTCACTGAGATATTGCCAAGTCCCATCTCACCCCATGTCCCATCTCACCCCGTTCTCTCCTAATAAGTTTTAGGCCTCAAAATTAATCTAAAGTTCTCTAATCTGAAGTTGAAAGAACAAAAGTGTTCAACAAATTGCTACTATTCGCCATCATGGTTTATTTTTGTTTAAAAGTTTTCTTTTAGTAAGTAATAATAATCTATGATTTTATATGATTCTTAATCAGCATAAAGTTCTCCTTCATTATCAATCATAAAAATTTAGGGGGGGGGGGGGGAATAATTAAGAAGAAGTAATCGTTCTAAAAGATAAAAAAGTTATCAAACCAACTGCAAAGAGATCTTTTATTTTAAAGCGTTCAACATTTCAAAACTTACTCGCAAACTAGCAAAGTCGGTTCCTCGAATGAAAAAGGATAGAGTCTCGAAAAAAGTCAGAGTTCAAAAAAATTGACTTTATACAGGTCCTACAACGTTGTAGATATTTTGGAAGAATATATAGACGCAATTGTAAACATCTGAATAAAACCAATGAGCAGCTGTTTAGGGTTAGGTTTAGGATTAGGGTTAGAGTTATTTTAAGACATCTGCTATGTACTTTTATTATTACAGCAATATTCTGCATTTGGTTTCCATCAACATTTTCTTTTTACTTCTATAAGGCGCTTTAAATCTATTTGATAGGATTACTTCTCATTTGATTTCTTTTTAAATATTCAAAGAAAAGACAGACTTGCAAGAAAAGAATGCACAAAAAAAACTCTCAACAAGAAAACGAAAATGAAGCACATAAATAACTTCCGAAAAGAAAACGATATTTTTTCAAAACTCTATGACCAGTAAAAGTGACAATTGAAGTAAATTTGTGCATTTAAACAACGGTTTTAAATAAGGTTGAGCAAAAAATACATATGGTTAAGACTAATTTATCATAAGAAAATTAAAATATTACATGTCTTAAATAAAAGTTTCGCTTATCACCATTTTCTCAAAAAAGTATAAAATTTAAAAAGTGATTATTTTTTCAAGTTTGATGATATATAAAAACTCGTGCTTATATAGTGTTTAAACAAAAAGTAAAATATTTTGGGTTCTTTTTTTTCAGATTTACTGAGATAAAAAACCTTGTGTTCTTCAAAATTAAAATAGGTACTGATTTTTTGCCTTTCAACCGGCGATTCTTGAGGTCGCAAGAAATTTATTTAAGATAGAGTGCTACAATTTAAAAATTCGCTAGAATTCAAAATGAATATCGAATTTAAAAGACTTTTTTCGATTTTCAGAAACCAAATTTTTTTCTTTCTTTTTTTTTTTAGTAATTTCACCAACATCAAAAAAAAATTAAAAGTAAAGTTTTATTTATAACTGTGGCCATTGACATCTAAAACATAAATCTTTCATATTTTCATTATAATTAGGATTTAGAAACAGTGTTTTTTTAACGTTATTTAAAAAATTTTCAAAGTATTTATAAGAAAATTTCCGCTCCGATTAAAAAAAAACAACTCGAAATTAAAATTAAAAACACTTCAAAAAGAAATTTTTTCAAAAATCTTTTCTTTCTATAATCTCTAAATTTCATAAATAATTTTTGTATTATTTCTACATTTTGCATATTTATTTTTACACATTCAATTTTTGTATTTCAACTAAAAATACATATTTTCGTATTTCAACTTTTTAAACTCTTCGATATTTTGATATCCGTGGTTCGAACTTCAAGAAGCTGTTATAATCCACATCCTCTTGTAATTCGAACCACAAAGCCATTTACAAATGTCGATAAAGTCCGTGTCGTCATTGCGATAAAGACGTAATTGTTCAGCAAGTCAAATTATAGAGAAGACAAAACCTTCGAATTTGTTCTTTAATACGATGATGAGTAACTAATTTATCCAACTGGAATCCTGCGTCCAAAAATTTCTCCGTGAAAAATTACTCATGAGAAACTTTATGAGAATAAAGATAATTAAAAAAATTGTTATGAAAATATTATAAAAATATATTTTTTTGAAATGTATATCCTGTTAATATATCAAAAACTATATTAGTTAGAACAGTATTAAATAAAAAAAATTAAACAAAGTCATACTGTGGACACCTATGGCATTAAAATTTAATGTTTTGTATTTTGATGCAGTTTAATGCCTGTGTTTTCAATTCTTTGACGCACCATTCCTCCCAACCAGAGTATAAGTTTATGAGTTGAAAATTAAAACCGTAAGCTTTAATGCCAAAATGTAGGGTGATAAGTCTTTATATTTAAGTTTATAAGACCTTTTCCAAAGTTATGCTGTTTTTGGTGAAACCTTATCTTTCAGTCAGAAGATTGAGGATAAACAGGAATATTTATTTCCCCAACTCTTTTAGATTATTTGTGTTTCAAAAAACTACTACATTATGAAAGTCGTTCCTTCAATTAGTTCCCAAGAACCATTAAATAATCTGTAACTTTCAATCAGTTTCAAACAACACTTTTAACACTTAAGAATTTAGTAAAGTTTTGAGCTAGCATCTTGAAAGACAAATTTAGAAAATCTTGATTTTACTTCACTTTTAAATGCAAATACACACAACTTTTTCTTAAATGATCAATGAAAAATGTTAAAGATTAAAAAAATATATTAAAATTGTTAGATGAATCTTTTATTTTTTAATTTTAACATTTTCTTTATAACATAACATAGTATAAATGTTTTGTACATAACATAGAATCAAAACGAAAAAATCTCAGATTTTTGTACTACAAAAATATTTTGATGCAAATAACTTTCAGCAAAAATGAAAATTTTAAAACACAAAGAAAGGCATTTAAATATTCAAACTGTTCTAAAATAATAAACAATAAAAAAAATTTCGAAATATAATACAATTTTCAAAAATGAAAATCTTTATACAAGCACTTACATCTGCACAATCTTACTACAAAAGACCATATCTTAAGGTGGTCCTATACCATTAAAAATGGAAAATTTCAAATTTTTTTTTTTTACATAATTTTGTGCAAAATTTATACTAGTTTAAGTTTTTTTAATAATTTTAAATAAATTCAGAACACAAGTTGGTATATTTTTAATTTTAAACAAAGTGCTGAAATTGTTTTGCGTAGTTACGCCCCTAGCAACGTAATTTTTAAAATTAAAAAAGTTTCCTCTTTTTTACCCACTGCTAAAATGAATGTTTGAAAATGTTAACGCTGCATTTTTAAAGTATAGTTTGCCAACTTTCAAACTCATTTTTTGGCTATACTTTGCAAGAACAAAACTATATTAGCCTTGTGCTTCATTTAATTTGTTTGAATTTAGTAAATTGGTACTGCAGTTAAAATTTTGTTATGGGTCGAAGAAAGTCAGGTTAAAAACCTTTAAAAAGAGTATTTCATGGAAATCGATTTGTAGTTGCTCCACCAAAAACAATAAATAATTCAATTCCTACTTCAGAAATCATTATAAATGAAGCTCCATGTTCAGCAAGTGGTTTAAAATTGAAAAATAATAACGTGAAGGAAGCAGATTTGAATACATCTTATTTGCTAATAGACTTTAATATTTTGGCAGAAACAATATGTTTGTATTCAGTTTGCCCAGAATGTAATCAAATGGGATTATGTACTCAAAATTTAACAACAGAAAAGAAAGGATGGGCAAACTGAGACTTTCCTGTACTTATTGTCAATGGAGTAAAAATATTTTTACCTCTAAAGAAATTATTTTACCAAATAAAAGTGGTCAAAAATGTTTTGACATTAACACTAGATGTGTTATGGCACTTCGAGAAATTGGCAAAGGTCTTGCGTCAATTCAGACCTTTTCGCGTATACTAAGTTTAACAGATCCTATAAATCTCAAAGCTTATGACGAAATTAACAACAAAATGTTAGATTCATACATGACTGCTGCTAATGAAAGTATAACCAGTATATGAAAGTATAAACTTTTATGGACCTAAGTACCGATAGTTTATTGATTAAATGTTTGCATGTAATGACCCAGAATGTCAATGAATCACTTAATGCAATGATTTGGTCTCGATACCCTAAAAATCAATATTGCAGTCAAAAAATAATTAAAATTGGTGTTTGTTCAGCAATTATTCATTTTAATGATGGATTTAATGGGCTTCATAATGTATTTAAATTTTTAAACATTACTCCTGGAGCTTCATTTTGCATAAATGGTCCAAAACGAGATTTATGTAGAATAAAAAAAGCTAACAAGAAGTCAAGTAGTTCCTATAAAAAGCAAAGAAAAGTTTTAAGAGCTAAAAGAAAGGGTTTTATTGATGAACAGACAAACACAAATGACTATGAGTCTTATATAACTGGAGCATATTGATTTTTTTATGTGTGATGTTATTTTGATACTTGTTATTTTCTATTTATTTTCTTATTTTTGTTTTTCTCAGTTTTTGATTTTTGCCTATTTTTAGTCACCGTTTCCAGAATAAAATCTCCTAGGTTTTACAATTTGACCTAAAAATTTCCCAAGTTATTCATTTAAGTTTGATCTACAACCTGAACTAAAATGAAAGTTTTTTACTTTGTATTTTTTGAAATTTTGATATAAGAACTAACATAACTATAGTCACTTTTTGATATAAATGGTATTTTATCTATAAAATATAAACTACTCAATAAATTTTATTGATTTTAGTTCAAATTGTTCTTCATAGTAATAAAAAACTTTTTGTAAAATTTTATTTAATAAGTAAATATGGTTTAAAAGTTATTAAGGAAACAGTAATTGGGGTATTTCGGGTCCCAACATGGTTTGTTAACCCCGTAAAAAAACTTTTTCAAATTTTTTTGGTTTTTTTTCTTTTTTTATACCTGGGCATCCTATTATATGCAGTAAAAAGTGTTTTAAGGTCAAATGTCAGCGACACAAGTTTGATGGTATAGGACCCCCTTAAAGAGATCTTGCAAGATATAACCTGATAAAAAGCTTATTCAAAACATTCCAAAGTCTTAAAATCGGAAAAGCCATTGATTTTTATTTTGATTTAGGTAAGTGACCACTCTTTACTACTGCAAAAACAGTTTTATGACTATACTTTAGACTCGAAATAAAAAATAGTTTTATAAAATTTTTACATTATACCAGTTTTAATAAAATTCCCAAAAGTAAACAAGTCTGAGGGTACAAAGGATTTAATGTTAATTTAATTTCTTCAATTTTGAATTTCTATGACTATTTATTTAGTTTATCTATTTAATAAGTAAGCTATTGTAAGAAATATGATGGAAATTTATCAGTAAACTTATGTCAATTAGGTATTGCAATCCCGGAGGTTTTTTTCAATCCCGGGATTTCGGAATTGAAAAACATCAATCCCGGGATTAATCCCTTGATTGAAAAACAGATACAACATCTATATAGTATTAAGTAGAATAAAAATAGTACATTTAACTAAAAATATATTTATTAAATGAATTTAGTTTAACATGTTAATTAAATTTCACATGTTAATTAATGTTAAAAAAATTGTTAGAAATAAGGAGATATGTTATGCTTTTTGTGCTTCGAAACGCGACTTCAGGAAGTATAACGCGTCCAAAGTTTCATCGCCGAAACGGTACGAATTTTTACATTGAACAGTCCAGCGGAAGAAATTGCCCGCTCAGCCTCGACACTTGTCGGTTTCATAGTTGTTAGAAAAAATTAAACTCTTTCTAACTAATCGCCAGGAGTACCCCCATTTTCAAATAGTGTTATTTCTTTTTGAAGTTTTGATGAGAATATTTCATGTCTATTTGGTTGTATTGGTGATTGTCCTTCTTTACCAACACGATCAAGTTCCTCTTCAATACTTAAAGTATTACTTTCAGGCTCAGGAGCCATTTCAGGTTACTCAATCAAATCCAGCATGTCAGACTCAATTGATGCTCTTGTTAGAGCAGGATTGGAAGCATTTAATCTTTCCAACAATTCTACAAACAGTTTTCGACATTTAAATGAAGAAAGCACTGTAATTATTTCTTCATCAACTTCAACGGGGCTTCGACTGTTATGCAGGTATTGCAGAAGTCCACTCATATCGGTCCGGTGTTCATGCATGCGAGTCATTAAAGCTATACGCATTTCTTTGCTTGTATTATTGTCAGCATCTTTTAATTTTGTAAGCATGAAGTTAATTATAATGTCGGCTGTAAATAGGTTAGAACCTCGACGACATATTGCTCCAACCGTTGCTTTTATGGGAACTAAAATTGTAATAATCTCTGATAATATTCTCACTTCATCATGTGACATAATTATAGAATTATCTTGCACTGGGTAAATATCAATTAATGATTTTTGTATATAATTTTTTACTTTGTAAAATCGTTTAAGCATTAACAGAAGGCTGCTCTACTGTGTCTTGCATTCCATCATTAAAGACAGTTGTTTTCCAAATTCAGCCTTAACATATTTTTGTATGATGTCGTTCTTGTTAGCTGATCGTCTAAATTTTAGTATTAGTTAGCGTACTTTTTTAATGACTGGTCCATAATGAACTTCATTTAATCCAATTTTTGGTCATCTCTTTTAATGACTGTAGTCCAACAAATCTTCCATAATGTCCTCATTCTCGAATGAATCACTGTCAGAAAATTCATTGTTAAAATCTGGCTGATTGGCATCGAATTCTCCCTTTTTATAAAGAACATCAATGACAGCAAGTTGTATGCCGAAAGCAAAACATAATTGTTGGTTAGCAGGCAGCAACCAACCAACTTTTTTCATAAAACTAGCTCCGTCGGTCAATATAGCCACAATATCGTTGTATAGATCAAGACTATGGTCTTTAAGTCTTTTTTCTAATAGTTCAATGCACTTTTCTGCTAGTATTGAATCTGTTATTCGCACTAAACCCAAGCTCCAGAACAGAGAGTTTTGTCCATGAACGTTAATATTTATGTAGCGATTTCAAAGTGACGTCCATTCATCAAAAGGCAAAGAAAATATCTCTCCTACACCGAATTCTGTTTTCTTGCGCACTTCGATTTGATGAACTAAACCTAATCTTATTTTTTTGCTGTACTCTACAACATGATTACGAATTGTGTTTACTGACGTTGGTAGATTTCTGAATCCCATAGCAGTTAGAGCGGCACGTAAGTCTTTGCAGAACAAATCAAATTAAATGAAAGCCCGTCAAACTCCGTTAAGTGTCGCACGAAGTGTTTTATCTTCCCTCTCCCGTAGAAAATATTTCCAAACAGCTGAATTACTTTTAATTATAAAATCCATTAACTTTTAGTTTTAAGATTCTACCTTATAAGAAACGCGCTTTTTTTCAGTTTGAAAAAACTGACAATAGTAAATAAGCTATTAAAAATTTTTAACTATGTTAACTAAGGTATTAAAGAATCTAACTAATTTAACGCGAATATTTTAAAAGTTTTTAACAAATTATTATAAAGAAAATATAAATCGTAGTATTTAATGATACAAATTCTGGGTATCGCAAGCAGGTATATTATAATAATTTTTTTCATTGGTTAAAAATGATTGTTGTTTTTTTATATTTTTTCATTACGCTTTACTTTGTTCAATCTTATAGGGAATCCCGGGATTGATGGTCCGGGATTTCGGGATCATAAAAAAGGCCAAGATCCCGGGATTGCAATCACTAATCTCAATATTTCAAGTATTAACTTGATTAATTTTCAAAGATTAACCCTTTAACTACCGCTAAATAAATTGTGCCGACTATTTCCGGCGCTTGAAAATAAAAGTAATACCATGCCGGAATATTCCGGCAGCGTTGCATAGACTTTCTTATGATATTGGATTTATATTGCGGCTTTATTTTAATACGTTTTCAAAAACGTCGTTCAATAAAAAAGTTTACTCTTTGCAAAAGGTAATAATTATCTATTAACTGTAAAAATTGTGCTCTGTTTTTAAATTGTAAAAAATTTAAGAAATAAGATATTTTAAGTTAGTTGTTATTATTTAGATGAACTAGTTAAGTCCATATAACTATGTAACTTTATGATATTATTTTAACAAAAAAATACTAAATGTTTTTTCTTATTTTATTATATTTGCGACATCAACCTTTTTTTACATAAAACTAATAATCATATTATTTTGCTAAAAAAAGAAAATTTTAAATACAGTATATTTTTTAACTACGTAAACTGAACTGCCTATTTTTAAAAAGTTTTCGCATTAAAATTTCAGTTATTAATAATCGTTATTAAAATATTAAAACTTATATATAAGAATTAGGGTTTACAACAATGCACCTTTCGTAAACAAAACATTTTGCAGAATTTCTACAAAACTACACTAATTTTACGGAAGATTTAACCGGTAAACTTAATGGTATAAATAATTTTATATTTTCGGCCGCTTTTGGTAGTTAAAGGGTTAAGCGTGCATTTTTCTTTATCTTGTATCATTTTGGTAAATAAAACAAAGTATTCGTACAATACTGATTGTCTCTGTTCTATTTTATGCTTTGAACTTATCTAGCATTTTAGTGCCTGTGTTATTTTCAATTTGTGAAGAGCATGCAAATCATTGCTGTGACTACTGCTATGCTTGCAGATTAAACATCATCACTTAATTACAGCTAGTTACAATTAAAACTATAGATGTTTTAATGAAACCCCCTGAAATGGGATAACACTAACATTTGATGAGATTGAATAAATAAAACTTCCAGTAAACTTCGCTCAACATAAATAATACTATATCAAAATAAACTAGATGAAGAGTTTTATGATGAAGACAGACATGGTTGGCAAAATTCCAAACCACCTGGTTATTGGGTTTTTGCAAAAGGGCTTCTTTTTGAGGTTTTCATTACCAAAATTCAATTACCTGAAGAAAGAACAATAAAAACTACCAGAAACTAACCAAAATATAGGGTTAGTCATAAGAATAAATGATGTAATACAAGTTTAATCTTTTAGTACAACAGTCTTTCTCATAACTTTTAGAGAAGTCTGAATGCAACTTCTGAAATTATTTGGACATTTTTGATAAAAATTCTTTTTAAGAAAATTTTGAATTTAGATCTATCTCTTGTGATTAAGATGTGGATGATGCAGTTGATCAGAATGGTCATGATCTTTTGGATTAATGGCAACATCCACATCATAATCTATATGATTAGCAACACCATCCACATCAATAAAATCAAACAATTTCCATTTTGATGCCACTTTGACTTTTAAAATATTACTATTTTTGTAATATTTTTGTATAATCGTACATAAAAAATATCTTGAATACTCTGCTATAAATAATTCAATCAACTGTGTTACCTATTTTTTAAAAAAATTTTAATCAAACAATGTATATACGCCAATGTTTACTATCAATTTTAGAATGGAGTAAAACAAGAAATTATTGATTCATAACTCTCATAAAAATGAACTACTTAAAAATGAAATATGTGGCATACAGTTTAAGTTGTTTTAACATTATTCATGTTTGCATTGAGCAAAATACCTGCATCCATAATGCACTTTATAAAAAAATCGAAATTAAAAAAGTCAATTATATTATTGGTTTACTAATTGTCCTTTGTTAAAGATAAACCTTGGTTAACAATAGGCATTCTAAACTTACTAACAACCAAAACTTCATAAAAAAACAATAAAAACCAAAAAACTGTAAAAAGAAAAATTCACTTTTTTTAAAGTTTAAACAATATTGTAATAGTGTAAACAATCTTTTGAAGTTTAGCAAAAAGGAAAAGTGACTTAAACCTTTTTAGCCACAATATAAATAATATAAAAAACACTTGGAAAAGTATAAAAGAGGTGATAAATGTAAATGAAAAGCCAAATAAAAGTAACTCCCCGACAAGCATACTGATCAACTACAAATGCGAAACTAATCCTAAAGCAATCCATAATCTCTTTAACAATTTCTTTACTACGATTGCTTCAAAATTATCCAATTGAATTTCAAATTCTAGATTCAACTTTCAAAAATATTTTACGAATCCTAATAGCAAGTCCTTTTATGTGCGCGCATTAAGGAAAGAGAAAACCCGCGCATTAAGGAAAGAGAAAAGGTAAGAACGTTGGACCGAACAGCCCTCCAACAAAACTTTTTAAACTGGTAGCAAAAATTCTATGAAAACCACTAAGTACCATTTTAAATCAGTCATTTTGCAAAGGACAATTTCCTGATGTCTTCAAGCTGGCCCAAGTTATTCCATTCCACAAAAACAGAATCTACGGTTTTTGTGGAATGGGATGTTTCAAAATTGACGTAATGTCGAATATTTGCTAACATGCCGTTGGAACGGTTTAGTTTGAGAGTTAGTTCATTTATGTGTGTTTTAAATGAAAGTTTCGTATTGATAAAAACACGAAGATAAGTTTTGTCACAAGACAAAGGCAGCATTAGGCTGCTTATTCTAAAGTTCATGTATTTAAGAAGAAACTTGTTAGTTTTATTTAGAAAAGTTAGTATAGTGCAAATTCTAAAAAAAACTAACAAGAATCGTTAGGGTTAGGGTTAGGGTTAGGGTTAAAGGGCCAACGAGGGGCGTCCTTCAATTGTAAAATGACTTTAGATGCACGTGTCTAGTCGTCTCATTGCATCGACCTAGAGGAGTTTTCTGATAGATCTTGCGCTTTGGGCTCAGTTAATCGGTCTGTATCCATTGTAAACACGGTCTCTGCCGTTAGAAAATCGTTAACCAGGCGTTTGTGAGCTTTAACAACCATCCCTTTGAGTTTAAAACGAACGTTTCTTCAAAAGCCACTCGAGATGGAGGTACTCACGGAGGTTTGTTACGGTAACAACCCTGTGGTTTGCCATCTTCTTTCTTTCCGCAGCGTCGCAAACGCATCGGCCGGTCTCTTAGGTGACGAATTAACGTCTGATCTCTCGACTGGAATGCTAAACGATTAGTAGAGTTAGTACTAAGAGTCGCATCTGGCCGCCGTAATTTTCTTCGATGATATCTTGAAAATTTCGTGACGTCGTTTTCAAACCTCTAGGGTCGATTTTAACCTTCGACCTTAAAGTCGATTTTAGCCTTCGGTGTGGCTCTGTACAACTTTTGCGGTGAAAAAGCTTGCGCGGAGTCTACAGTTGTATTTAGCCGACAGACGCTGGCAACGCAGAAACAGAATGACTCTTGGGCGGCGCAAACCGAGCGTTCAGCAAATTTCTAGCATTTTACGTCAAAGCGGACAATCTGCACGACAAATAAAGCTAACTTTCTCGTTGCAACAGTTAGTCACTGGACGTTGGACGAGTGTGTACAACTGTTTTGCGTCGAAAGCCGACCGGTGGTCGGATGCGACTCTTCTTTTCATTCGAAAATCAGAACCTGGCCATCAGTCGTGTATCACCATCGAATGCTTAATGTAGTGATTTCTCGAAACGACAAAAGCTTGTAAAACAAACAGCTTCGCTGTACTGTTGCCTAATATGTTAACGGATGGCCAGGAACAACCTTGGTCTGTAAAGAATGAGTTCGTTTTTCCATTCGAGGCACTAATTACTGCAGTTTTAAAAGTCACCTAAAGTATAAGCTCATCTCTCCATTCAAGAAAAACAAGCATCAGAGTTTCGGAAAGTTTGCATGCACGACACCACCATCGATGATACTTAAACAAACAGAAAATGAATTGCAAAACAGAACCACTGAATTGCAAAACATAAAAACGGACAGCTTGTAAAAAGCATGGTGATGAGCTTCTTCAATCCAATCAAGGAACCAAGCATCACAGTTTCGGCAATGGTGCATGTGCAAATCAGCAAACAGTGATACTTAATCAAACAACTTTACTGTTTTGCTTAGTTTGAGAACGGATGGCTAAGAACAACCTCGTTAGTGAGTATGAAGTCATCTCTTCATTCAAGGAATTAATAATCAGAGTTTTAGAAGTCTCTTACGTGCGATACTACTAATCAACGGTACTTAATCAAACAGCCTCTCAGAATGGCCTAGTTTGAGAACGGAAGGCTAGGAACAACCTTAGTAGTGGGTCATCAGTTGAACTTTTCATTCAAGGAATTAAGCATCTAAAATCTGAAAAATAAAAAGAAGAGCTCTTTGTTAGAAGTTCTTATTTTTATTTTTCCTCAACTTCTATTTCTTTTCTTTTTTTTCTTTTTTTTTTTTTAATGATAGTTTTTCTTTTTTTTTTTATCTATTTTGTTCGTTTAAATTAATACAACAGGCGTTTTAGGTCGTTTCTGTAACATTATTTAACACTTTAAATTGTAATAAATATTTGAACAGAAGAAAATCCTTTTCGTAACGTTAAAATGTCATAAGAACATTTCATCTTTACCAAATACGCTTGTAAGAATAGTTTCACTTTTAAAGTTTGTTGTATATGTCTTTTAATTTAGTGAATCGCAATTTGGATTTTCTTAGGCGCACATCTACTTTAGTTGCTTTTTCTTAAAGAAAGGTCACCAGAGTTTTCTTACACAGCTCCTGCAGCATAATCTTTAACAAAATACTCTTTTGAAAAGTTTTACATTGAAATAAACAAAAGCCATTTGGGTAAATAGAGATAAATTAGAGAATAAAAAGTGCATAAACGCCTCGCTACTTTGATGAAGAAGAAACGGATGACTAGATGCAACTTTTTAATTTCGTGTGCAATCTCTTTCGATTAAGGTACTTTTTGAATATTTTTTCAAAGAAATGTTAGCGTAGTTTTCCTTTTTTAAATTTAAATCATGTTTAAAGGTAGTTTTTGAATGTTTTTTCAAAGAAATGTTAGCGTAGTTTTCCTTTTTTAAATTTAAATCATGTTTAAAGGTAGTTTTTGAATGTTTTTTCAAAGAAATGTTAGCGTAGTTTTCATCTATTAAATCTAAATCATGTTTAAAGGTAGTTTTCGAATATTTTTTCAAAGAAAAGTTAGCGTAGTTTTCCTCTTTTAGATCTAGCTTATGTTTAAGGTAGTTTTTGAGTATTTTTTCAAAGAAAAGTTAGCGTAGTTTTCCTCTTTTAGATCTAGCTTATGTTTAAGGTAGTTTTAGAGTATTTTTTCAAAGAAAAGTTAACGTAGTTTTCCTCTTTTAGATCTAGCTTATGCTTAAGGTAGTTTTTGAGTAATTTTTCAAAGAAAAGTTAGCGTAGTTTTCCTCTTTTGGATATAGCTTATGTTTAAGGTAGTTTTTAAATATTTTTTTTAAAGAAAAGTTAGCGTAGTTTTCCTCCTTTAGATCTAGCTTATAATTCAGGTAGTTTTTGAATAATTTTTCAAATAAAAATTAGCAAAGTATAGTTTATTTAGCATGACATCACAAAATACTAAACTCAAAAAGGCAAGATAAAGTATAAGATAAACGTAAAATAAGATATAGATGAAACTAATGTTAGGCTGCATAAAATCAAAAACTGCATTGCCTATCATAAACACAAATGTCTAGTGAGAGCTTTTAAAGTTCGTTCTTTTCGTCTTTTAATTTGGTGAATCGCGATTTGAATTTTCTAAGGCGCACATGTCTTTCAGTTGCTTTTTTTCTTAAGGAAAGGTCGCCAGAGTTTTTTTACGCAGCTCCTGCAGCATAATCTCTAACAAAATACTCTTTTGTATATCATTACATAGAAATAAACAAAAACCATATGCGTAAACAGAGATAAATTAGAACTCAAAAGTGCATAAAAAGCCTCGTTACTTTGCTATAGAAGAAGTGGATGACTAGATACAACTTTGTAAATTCGTGCACTATCTCAATGGATTAAGGTATTTTTCGAGAGTTTTTTCAAAGCAAAATTAGCGTAGTGTTCCTCTTTTAAATCTAGATTAAGTCTAAGGCAGTTTTTGAATAGATTTTCAAAGAAAGGTTAGCGTAGTTTTCCACTTTTAAGTTTAGCTTATGTAGCTTGACAAAACAACACACAAAAAGACAAGATAAAGTATCAGATAAACGTAAAATAAAATATAAATGAAACTAAAGTTAGGCTGCATAAAAAACAAACAACTTAATAATCTACTAGACATGTTTAAGTTGAATTAAGTAAAGTCCTTTGCGCAAATTTGGGTAAATAAGGGAGTAAAAATCCATAAAAAGCCTCGATACTTTGCTGAAGAAGAAGATGACTATATGCAACTTTTTAAAATCGTGAGCTATCTATATCGATTTAGTTTCTTTTTGAGTACTTTTTCAAAAAAAGGTTAGCGTAGCTTTCCTCTTTTAACATTAGCTTATGTAGCTTGACATCACAGAACACAAAACTAACAAAGGCAAGATAAAATATAAGGTAAACGCAATATAAAATATAGATGAAACTAAAGTTAGGCTGCATAAAATAAACGGGTAACAATACTCTTCTATGTATGTTTACATTGAGTTAAATGAAATCCTTTGCGCAAATATAGGTATGTTAAAGAATAAAAGTGCATAAAAAGCCTCAGTACTTTGCTGTAGAAGAAGTGGATGAGTAGATACAATTTTTTAAATTTGTGTGCTATCTCTATCGAATAAGGTAGTTTTCGAGAGTTTTTTCAAAGCAAAATTAGCGTAGTGTTCCTCTTTTAAATCTAGATTATCTCAAAAATAGATTTCGAATAGTTTTTCAAAGAAAGGTTAGCGCAGCTTTCCTCTTTTGACATTAGCTTATGTAGCTTGACATCACAGAACACAAAAAGATAAAATAAAATATAAGACAAACGTAAAATGAAAAATAGATGTAGCTAAAGTTAGGCTGCATAAAAAACCAACAACATAATAATCTACTAGGCATGTTTAAATTGAATTAAATAAAATCCTTTGCGCAAAAATAGGTATGTTAGAGAGTAAAAGCGCATAAAAAGCCTCGCTACTTTGTTTAAGGTAGTTTTTGAATAGTTTTTCAAAGAAAGGTTAGCGTAGTTTTCCTCTTTAAAGTTTAGCTTATGTAGCTTGACATCACAGAACGCAAAAAGATAAAATAAAATATAAGACAAACGTAAAATGAAAAATATATGTAGCTAAAGTTAGGCTGCATAAAAAACCAACAACATAATAATCTACTAGGCATGTTTAAATTGAATTATATAAAATCCTTTGCGCAAAAATAGGTATGTTAGAGAGTAAAAGCGCATAAAAAGCCTCGCTACTTTGTTTAAGGTAGTTTTTGAATAGTTTTTCAAAGAAAGGTTAGCGTAGTTTTCCTCTTTAAAGTTTAGCTTATGTAGCTTGACATCACAGAACGCAAAAAGATAAAATAAAATATAAGACAAACGTAAAATGAAAAATAGATGTAGCTAAAGTTAGGCTGCATAAAAAACCAACAGCATAATAATCTACTAGGCATGTTTAAATTGAATTAAATAAAATCCTTTGCGCAAAAATAGGTATGTTAGAGAGTAAAAGTGCATAGAAAGCCTCGCTACTTTGCTGTGAAAGAAGTGGATGACTAGATACAACTTTTTAAAATCCTGTGCTATCTCTATCGATTAAGGTAGTTTTCGAAAGTTTTTTCAAAGCAAAAATAGCGTAGTCTTCCTCTTTTAAATCTAGATTATGTCTAAAGTAGTTTTTGAACAGCTTTTCAAAGAATGGTTAGCGTAGCTTTCCTCTTTTAAGTTTAGCTTATGTAGCTTGACATCACAAAACACAAAACTCAAAAAGACAAAATAAAATATAAGATAAACGTAAAATAAAATATAGATGAAGCTAAAGTTAGACTGCATAAAAAAACAACAACGTAATAATCTACTAGAATCTAATAAAACCCTATGCGCAAATGTAGGTATGTTAGAGAGTAAAAGTGCATAAAAAGCCTCGCTACTTTGTTTAAGGTAGTTTTTGAATAGTTTTTCAAAGAAAGCTTAGCGTAGTTTTCCTCTTTAAAGTTTGGCTTATGTAGCTTGACATCACAAAACACAAAACACTAAAAGGAAAGGTAATATAAAAGTTAATCGTAAAATAAAATGTAGGTGAAATAAATGTTAGGCTGCATAAAAGAAAAAAAAAATCGTAGCATAATAATCTTCTATATATGTTTGGATTGAATTAAATGAATTCCTTTGCGTAAATATAAGCAAACTAGTGAGAAAAAGTACATAAAGAGCCTCGCTACATTGCTGCAGAAGAAGTGGATGACTATATGCAATTTTTTAAAATCAAGTGCTATCTCTATCGATTAAGGTAGTTTTCGAAAGTTTTTTCAAAGTAAAAATAGTGTAGTTTTCCTCTTTTAAATCTAGCTTTTGTCTAGGGTAGTTTTTGAATAGACTTTCAAAGAAAGGTTAGCGTAGCATTCCACTTTTAAGTTTAGCTTAAGTTGCTTGGCATCACAAAACTCAAAACTCAAAAAGAAAAGATAAAATATATGATAAACCTAAAACATAATATAGATGAAACTAAAGTTAGGCTGCATAAAAAACCAACAACATAAAAATCTACTAGGCATGTTTAAATTGAATTAAATAAAATCCTTTGCGCAAATGTAGGTATGTTAGAGAGTAAAAGTGCATGAAAAGCTTCGCTACTTTGTTAAAGGTAGTTTTTGAATAGTTTTTCAAACCAAGTTTAGCGTAGTTTTCCTCTTTTATGTTTAGACTATGTAGCTTGACATCACAAAACACAAACCTCAAAAAGGCAAGATAAAATATAAGTTAATCGTAAAATATAGAAGAAACAAAGTTTAGACTGCATAAAAAACAAACAACATAATACTCTACCAGGCATGTTTAAGTTGAATTAAATAATGTCCTTTGCGCAAATATAGGAAAGTTGGAGTGAAAATCCATAAAGAGCCTCGATACTTTGCTGAAGAAGAAGATGACTATATGCAACTTTTTAAAATCGTGAGCTATCTATATCAATTTAGGTCCTTTTTGAGTACTTTTTCAAAGAAAAGTTAGCGCAGTTTTCCCCTTTTAAGATTAGATTATGAAGCTTGACATAACAAAACACAAAACTAACAAAGGCAAGATAAAATATAAGGTAAACGCAATATAAAGCATAGATGAAACTAAAGTTAGGCTGCATAAAATAAACGGGTAACAATACTCTTCTATGTATGTTTACATTGAGTTAAATAAAATCCTTTGCGCAAATATAGGTATGTTAGAGAATAAAAGTGCATAAAAAGCCTCAGTACTTTGCTGTAGAAGAAGTGGATCAGTAGATACAATTTTTTAAATTTGTGTGCTATCTCTATCGAATAAGTTAGTTTTCGAGAGTTTTTTCAAAGCAAAATTAGCGTAGTGTTCCTCTTTTAAATCTAGATTATCTCAAAAATAGATTTCGAATAGTTTTTCAAAGAAAGGTTAGCGCAGCTTTTCTCTTTTAGCATTAGCTTATGTAGCTTGACATCACAGAACACAAAAAGATAAAATAAAATATAAGACAAACGTAAAATGAAAAATAGATGTAGCTAAAGTTAGGCTGCATAAAAAACCAACAACATAATAATCTACTAGGCATGTTTATATTGAATTAAATAAAATCCTTTGCGCAAAAATAGGTATGTTAGAGAGTAAAAGCGCATAAAAAGCCTCGCTACTTTGTTAAAGGTAGTTTTTGAATAGTTTTTCAAAGACAGGTTAGCGTAGTTTTCCTCTTTAAAGTTTAGCTTATGTAGCTTGACATCACAAAATATAAAACTCAAAAAGACAAGATAAAATATAAGATAAACGCAAAATAAAATATAGATGAAACTAAAGTTAGGCTGCATACAAAACCAACAACATAATATTCTACTAGTTATGTTTAAATTGAATTAAATAAAATCCTTTACGCAAATATAGGTAAGTTAGAGAGTAAAAGTGCATAAAAAGCTTTACTTTGCTGAAGAAGAAGATGAATAGATGCAACTTTTTAAATTCGTGAGCTATCTCTATCGGTGTAAGGTAGTTTTTGAACAATTTTTCAAAGAAAAGTTAGCCTAGTTTTCTTCTTTTAAGTTTAAATTATGTAGCTTGACATCACAAAATACAAAACTCAAAAAGACAAGATAAAATATAAGATAAACGCAAAATAATAAAATATAGATGAAACTAAAGTTAGGCTGCATACAAAACCAACAACATAATATTCTACTAGAAAAGTTAGCCTAGTTTCCTTCTTTTAAGTTTAGATTATGTAGCTTGACATCACAAAACACAAAGAGGCAAGATAAAATACAAGGTAAACGTAAAATAAAATAGAAGTCAAACAAAAGTTAGGTTGCATAAATACAAACACTGCATTGCCAAAAATAGAATTTGTTGTCTAGAAAGACCTTTTAAACTTTGTTTCTTTCGTTTTTTGACTTAGTGAATCGCGATCTGGTTTTTCTTAGGCGCGCTTGTTTCTTAGTTGTTTTTTTTGTAAAGAAACTTTATTCAGACGTTTTTTTTACGCAACTCCTTTAACATTATTTTTAACAAAGTATTCTTTTATACGTGATTACATTGAAATAAAACCCTTTGCGTAAATAGAGATAAATTAGAGAGCAAAAGTACATAAAAAGCCTCGCTACTTTGCAGAAGAAGAATTGGATGGCAAGATTCGTGTGCTTTCTCTTTCGTTTAAGGTACTTCTTGAATATTTTTTCAAAGAAATGTTAGCGTAGTTTTCCTCTTTTAAGTTTAGCTTACGCAGCTTGACATCACAAAACGCAAAAACCAATAAGGCATGATAAAATACAAGATAAACGTAAAATAAAATAGAAGTGAAACAAAAGTTAGACTGCATAAAAACGAAAAAAACAAAAAAAAACATAATATACTTCTATGCATGTTTACATTGAACTAAATAAAATCCTTTAGATTAAATATCTAAAATCCTAAATATATGAAAAAATAGAGAGTAAGAGTTCATAAAAAAGCCTCGCTATTTTGCTGAAGAAGAAATGGATGTCTAGATCTTTTAAAATAAGGAACTTTTTGATTTCTTTTTCCGAAAAATGTTTGGAGCAGTTTTCCTTTTTTAAATTTCACTTATGCAGTTTAACATCACAGGAAATATTATTTTGCTTTTTAACAAACTCTTAAAAACATCAGAAGTAATTCTAAATGCAACTCTATTAAAAGTTTTCACAGAATAACAAAACGACTTCTTTTTTTTTTTTTTTTAAAGATAAAAAAAAGTTTGAACTATCTTTAAATAAGAAATGTGAGAACAGTTTAACAGAACTTCTTGTTTATTATGTCTTTAGCGAAACAGATAAAAATATTTGCAAAAGCATAGATTAAACAAACTACACAAAAGGCCCATCTTTATTGCCAAACTGAACAAACTTATCTAAACTACATAAATGGTCTCACGATATTGCCATATTGAACAAACTTTTCTAAACTACCCTCTTTTTGAATTTTTAGCTTCATGTTTTTAATTTTGTCTTTAATATGGCTTCGGTAGGAGTACTTTTGCAAGACATGAATGAGCTTGTCACTGCTATGATTTGCCAAGATGCCAAGGTAATCTTTGTACGAGCAACTTGAGCTTACATCTGTAAACACGTCTTGCAAGATGTATGCCAACACCAAAGCTGCACATCGAGGAAAACTTCTGGTGTTGAACCATTCGTTGTGGCCAGGGCAAGCATTCAGCTTTTCAACTATTTCATCTAAAATTTTACAAACTCAAGTCATAACACAAAGAGATTAAATCGAATATTCATTTGGTTCTGAAGCATGACAAGATTTATTTTGTTTTTTCATTTGTTTTTTTTGTTGACCTTATTGTTTGCACTGATAGCAATAACTGGTTTTTGAAAGATTACCTAATTGGCATTGGCTAACTTCTGCTTTGTTTTCCTTTGGTCTTGTCTGAGTTGATCCTGAAACAAAATAAAACCATGTTCATTTTTCTAATTCATAAAAACCATCAACAGTTTCTAAGTGTTAGAGATGATAACAAGCTGTGCATGATTTCTAACGGTCATGTTTCTAACTTCATCATTAGAAATCGGGTAGACACAACTTTCTAAAAGTGCACTTAGCAATGATGGCTAGATTTTGTTAACAGTTAACCATCTGAAATTGTGCAAGAAGAGGTTTGTGTTTATATATGTTTGTATAAATTAGGTTTTACATTACCGATGAGTTCTTGAGTGAAAGATGGCATTTCCAACTTGATTTTTTTTCTTCTTGGATCTTTTACTTCTAAAACATAATCAGTTTTAGTATCATTCACTTGTATAAACATTTAAGCAATTACAGAATTAGTCCTGCAACAAATACATACACACTTCTGTGTTGTTCTTTTTTTTTTTTCGTCTTTTTTTATTGTTTTTTTTTTTTTTTTTTTTTTTTTTTACAGCTTTAACAATAACAATAGGGCAAGGAGTTAATTTGGGCATTTTCATTTTTTGAAAGCGTGTTGAGATTTGCATAAAAATCAAAAATCAAAAAGAATTTACCTCTGGATGTACAAGCAAGACTTTGGCTAAATAGACTACCAACAGATTGAACAGCACCAGGTGAGGGCTGTTTTTCAAGAACAGTACCAGCCTGTTGGACTGGAACAGCTGAAAGAAACAAACTGGGTTTGGCCATCGTTTGCTGACGAGCAACAAGATTAGGAGCCAGAGGAACAGAAAAGACCTCTTTTGAAGGATTAAAAACAACTTGCAGAGAAGGAGCAACAGGAACAGGTTTGGCAACCACTTGCTTATGAGCAGGTTCAAGAAGAGCTGGTTCAAGAAGAGCAGCTTCAGGAGGAGCATGGAAAACACGTGTGACAGCCATAAGATTATCTTGCTGTGAAGCAACATTAGACACTGTTTCCAGCAGAACAGAAAAGACCTCTTTTGAAGGACTGAAAGCAACTTGTTGAGCAGGAGCAGCAGAAACAGGTTTGGCAACCACTTGCTCACTAAAGTAAACTGGAGAAAGTTGTGCATGGTGTTCAATAAAATCCGGTTCATCAGGAAATAATGTTAATGCAAGAGGAGAACAAGCTGTGCCAACAGGAACAGCTAGAGTCTGATCTACATCCATACAAACAGCTTGTTCATTAGGAACTAGTTGTGCAAGAGCAGAGGATAGTTCAAGAACTGGACCAGCGATTGTTTGTTCAGAAGGAACAGACGAAACAGGAGTTGAGGTAGGTTCACACAAGAAATCTACAACATGTTCGTTGCTGTCCTCTAAAGGAGCATTGTTTTCTACAGCTGGAGAAAATGGAACCACTGTGGTACAACCGAAAGTAGCAGCAGATTCTTCAGAGTCAGAACCAGAGTCTGAATCTTCCTCAAAAATGTCCTCAACATCATGAAAACCGTACTCCTCTGCATTAGTTCGGAGCCAGTCCATCACATCCTTCTCCTCCTTTGGTGGTCTCTCAGACTTTTCAACAGTCAAAGACTCTATGACTCCGAAGGACTGTCCGATGCCGAGGGCAAAGCGCAACTCCTCTGCAGCGTTCCACTGGGACACATAAAAGCTATCCATTGTGTGTCTGCTGTGCTTCATGTAGAGTGTAGCAAACCGCTCGCGATCTTCTTTGCTGTTGTTGGCAAAGTAAGTGGCTATCGAACCGCGAATGCAAGTGGGAGTAAGACGCTTCATGGGAATGTTTACTTGGCTTTTTCTGAAGCAGGACGTCAGGCTAGAGGTGATAGCAGAGGAACCCATCTGGTAAACAGGCACTCTAGATGCACCTAGTGTCACACCTTCGTCTTTGTTGGCTCTCACCGAAGGAAAAAGGGGCCTGTAGCAGTCACTCAACTCCAAAACAGTCTTGGTGTCTGCAGCCATGTAGTGAGAGTCGTTGACAAGAAGGTCTCTGTATCTCAGCAAATAAATATCGATCAACACTTTCAAGTCGTTCGGCACTAGAATGTTTTTGGCTCCGTACTTGTATGCTGTTTTGTAGCGCTCTTGCACAATGCAATATCCACACTCACTCTTCTCAGCAGCCATGTAGTCTCTAATGTTTAAAAGAGCAATGTTAGATTTTCTTAAACTGTTAATTACAGTGACAGAGAGCAGAAGATGGTTTCGTAGAGACACAGCATTGTCTCTAGTCAGCGGAAGAGACGCCTTTCTAATCGATTCCACTAAGTCTCTTACGTATGCAGACTTGCCATATTCGGTCAGCAAACTGACATTGATGATGTTGATGCTTTTTCTTCTTTTCACAAGGCTCCTCCTCAAAGAACGAAAGGGCCTCAGCACTTTTCGCAACTCATCCACCTTGCAGCGCAAACGTTGGATGGCCTCATGAGAAAGTCCGAAATAGACGTTTCTGGCTTCACTGAAACGAAACAGGAGACAAAGGGAGACGAGGCGGTTGTACAACTTGTGACAAGACATGGCTTTTGTTTGGTCAAGTTCACTCAGCTTGGAATTGAGCTGAATTTTCTTAAAGTGCAAGGAGAAGTATCTATCCTCCAAAACATTGGAATTGGTGAGAGCGTTTGGGTGCAGCGTCAATGTGCTATCACAACAAGTCAATATTTCCACAACTGCATTTTTGTAGATCTTTGCTTGTGACCAAGTGTTGTTGTTGGCTACCACAAGCCACTTTTCAAAGTCTCTGAAGAGCTCATCTGCTGACTGGTAATAAAAGTGAAAAGCATCTTTGTCCAGCTGAAACAAGAGTCTCTTTTCTTCGGTCAAGACATAGGAGCTGGAAACCAAGTGCTCTAAGGAATCGAAATCAGAGTCAAGGACGGATTCGGTTTTCAGCTCTTTGTTTTCTACAGAGGTGCATTGGTTTGCAGAAGGAGCCTCGGACGAACCAGCAACTGGTGAGGGCAAGCTTAAAAGAGGATCAGAGGAAAGAACCGGAGAAGAAAAAGAGGAGGAAGACCCAGGAGCAGAGGATGCAGAGCCTGATGCAGACGCTTGTTCAGCTACTGGCTTAATACCAAAGAAGGCAGGTCGAATAAATTGAGGGACATAGAGCTTCTCGTTGTCGTATCGCTTTGCCTCTGCAATCTTTTGTTTGATCATCTTGGAATCGTAGAAATGAGTCTCTTTCAAGTGTATGTCCAGTCGGTCGTAATATTTCCAACATTGCAAACAGGGGTAAGGTTTTGGACAGCCGGACTTGCGTTCGAGACGAGCATGCTGAAACTTCCTGACCATTGCAGAGTAAAAGATGGAAGCTTCATCCAAAGTCCAAGAATGATCTTTTTTAGTCAAGTGTCTTTTAATGCTTGTGGACGAATGTTTGCACAAAGGCATCGGACAGCTAACAGCGTACCTCTTCTTGGTACCATAGAAAGGTACAACCCTGTTTACGGAGCCACACGCTGCAACTAATGCAACCCTGACTTTCTTTTTGAGCTTTAAGTCTCTCTGTTCTTGTGACTGCTTTCTTTTCTTTTTTTTTGCTTTAGAGTTTGGAGAAGAAGCAACAACAGAGTTGTTTTCTTGCGAAGAAGACATGTTCAGGTGTTTGTTTGCAACGGTTTAAGCTAAAAAAAAAAGAAAACAGTCAGCGAGAGTTTTTTTTTCTTCTGCCTGTATCCAATCCTGGAATGTTGCGTGGATTGATGAGAAACACAACTACAGCGAAGAGCTGTGTTTTTTCGAGTCCTCTGCAAAAGAGCAAGAAGAAAGTAAAGAGAGCAACAAGAAGAAACAAAGCTTGCACTAGCAAAAGAAGAAGAACGAGAGCAACTAGCATTACATGCATGGTGGCAACAGTGATTGCTATTATGAGAAGGAGAATGAGAAAAAAAAAAGAAACAAATAAATAAAGAGATGGAGTTTGAGAGGATCTCGCAACCATATGACTCAAAGAAAGAAACTGTGTTGAAAAAAGGCAAGAGAGGGCAAATAGAACTTGCTAACAAGGACAAATGACAGACATAACTACAACAGTAACAACTCTCATTGCAAGCATAATAACAACAACAGCATCAGCATCACTGACTCAGAGAGTGTTGAAAAAACAAAACAGATTAAAAAAAAAACAAGCAAAGTGGCTGAACAGTAACAACAACCATTGCATGTATAACAACAGCAACAGCATCACTTAATCAGAGGGTATTGATAAAAAAAACAAACAAAACAAAAACAAAAAAAAACAAAACAAATGAAAAAACAAAACAAGCAAACTGGGTGAACAGTAACAACTCTCATTGCAAGCATAATAACAACAACAACATCACTGACTCAGAGAGTGTTAACAAAATAAAATAGATTATAAACAAGCAAAGTGGGTGAACAGTAACAACTCTCATTGCAAGCATAAAAACCAACTACAGCAACAGCAGCATCAGCAACAGCATCACTGACTCAGAGGATATTGATAAAAAAAAAACAACTAACAAACACACAAACAAAAACGAATAAAAGCAAAGTTGCTGAACAGTAACAACTATCATTGCAAGTAAAACAACAACAACAGCATCAGCAACATCATCACCGAATCAGAGAGTGGTGATAAAATAAGATAGATTAAAAAACAACCAAAGCGGCTGAACAGTAACAACTCTAATAACAAGTAGAATAACAAAAGCAGCATCACTGACTCACAAGGTTTTGATAAAAAAAAAAAAAAAAAAACAAACAATGCAAGCCAAGTCGGTGAGCATTAACAAACATTCATTGCAACTATAATAACAACAACAGCAACAGCATCACTGACTCAATGGGTGTTAATAAACAAAAACAAAAACACAAGCAAAGCAAGCAAAGTGGGTGAACATTAATAAGACTCATTGCAACTATAACAACGACAACAGAAACAGCATCACTGACTCAAAGGGTATTGATAAACAAAAACAAAAACACAAACAAAACAAGCAAAGTGGGTGAACATTAACAACACTCATTGCAGCTATAACAAAAACATCAGCAACAGCATCACTGGCTCAAAGGGTGTTGGTAAAATAAATAAATAAACAAAAACAAAACAAGCAAAGTGGGTGAACATTAACAACACTCATTGCAACTATAACAACGACAACAGAAACAGCATCACTGACTCAAAGGGTATTGATAAACAAAAACAAAAACACAAACAAAACAAGCAAAGTGGGTGAACATTAACAAACACTCATTGCAGCTATAACAAAAAACAACAGCAACAGCATCACTGGCTCAAAGGGTGTTGGTAAAATAAAAAAATAAATAAAAACAAAACAAGCAAAGTGGGTGAACATTAACAACACTCATTGCAGCTATAACAAAAACAACAGCAACAGCATCACTGGCTCAAAGGGTGTTGGTAAAATAAATAAATAAATAAAAACAAAACAAGCAAAGTGGGTGAACATTAACAAACACTCATTGCAGCTATAACAAAAACAACAGCAACAGCATCACTTGCTCAAAGGGTGTTGGTAAAATAAAAAAATAAATAAAAACAAAACAAGCAAAGTGGGTGAACATTAACAACACTCATTGCAGCTATAACAAAAACAACAGCAACAGCATCACTGGCTCAAAGGGTGTTGGTAAAATAAAAAAAATAAATAAAAACAAAACAAGCAAAGTGGGTGAACATTAACAAACACTCATTGCAACTATAACAAAAACAACAGCAACAGCATCACTGGCTCAAAGGGTGTTGATAAAATAAAGAAATAAAAACAAAACAAGCAAAGTGGGTGAACAGTAACAACTCCCATTGCAAGCATAATAACGACAACAGCAACAGCAACACCATCACTGACTCAGAGAGTGTTGATAAAATAAAATAGATTATAAACAAGCAAAGTGGGTGAACATTAACAAACACTCATTGCAAGCATAAAAACTTACTCAGAGAGTGTTTATAAATAAAACAAAAAACAAAAAACAAAAATACAAGCCAAGTGGGTGATTACTAACAGCGCTAACAGCAGCAACAACAGTGTCTTTAGAAACAACAAACAAGTACAACAGCAACAACTGCTTTTACAGAGTATAACAATAACAACAACATGGCACTAACAACAACAAAAGGGTTGGAATAAAAACCTTTAGGCAAAAGGAGAGCTGCATTCAGACAAGATCGATTACAAAGAGGCTCTTCTTTAGGACAGAGGAGAAACTGCTTTTGAGGGACAGAGGGACTTTTGTTGTTGTTGTTGTTGTTGTGCAGAAACCAACAAACTTTTATTGAACCGAATATAACCGAATATAACCGAAAGTCTTGTTTGCTTCTGTTTTGTGCCATCAAGAAGGGAAAACAAAACATCACAAAACAAACGAAGCAAACGAAACAAACAAACAAACAAACGAACGAAACAAACAAACAAAAAAAAAAATTAAAAAAATTAACAAACAAACAAACAAACAAGCAAACAAACAAAAACAAATAAGAAAAACAGAAAACGCAGTACCGAAACCTCGCCATTTTTTATCCTTCCTCAAGCTTTCTCTGGGCGCCAAAGACCGAGAAAGTTGAGCAAACGTGACGTTGAGGGGAGGGGGGGGGAGTACTTATGGACAGCAGACCGACCAATGGCACGCTTAGGAGAGACCCACGTGAATGCTACATTTTCTTTCTATGCTAGCTGGATCCGCTCAAAGTCTGGAATTTCCAGCATTCACGTGTCATCACTCCAGCCACCAGATTGGCCCACACTTTGCACACTTTCAAGACTAGAACTTCACTTAATCACAAATTGAGCCAAAAAAAAACTAAGTCTTGCATGGCGACAACTTTTCCAAAAGCAAACAAAGGCAAACGAAGGCAAACGAAGAAAAAACAAAAACAAGTAAACAAAAACAAAACCGAAAAGGGAGAGAGAGAGAGCAAGTCGACTCATTTCTTTCGACTGCCTTAAACGAGAAGTCTAAAACGTTTAAAAGTTGAAAACTAAGTTTTTTAAATGAACTGCACCGAAAAAACTTTACGACAATTTAGCTGGTTAAAAACGCAGAGGAAAATATTTTATGAAACTTAAGCGTTCTAAAGGTGTCCATTTTTGGTTTTGTTTTTTTTATTTTGGTTTGTTTCTGGCTTGTTTCTTTTTTTAAATTCTAGCGATCGAGCATATTTGAACGGTTTCATCAACCTGTTGGCGCACGTGCTCGAGAGCTAGAACTTTGATTGCTTTTGTTGTTGAGAATTGAGAATGTCCGAGCAGGTTTTTTTATCGATTTCATCGCTTGTGGCGAGGCAAAAATCAAAACGCTTTTTGGACGAAAGAAAAGAGATTAAAAGGAAAAAAGAGAAGAAAAAAAAAACAAAAAAATGGGTTATGTGTCATAAACATTTATTTTCTCACGCGATGACGTCTAGTTTTGTTACAGTAATTAAAATATGGTATCAAGTTTGTAATTTCTATCTTATTTTTAGTTACGGATAATTGCCAATTATGTCACGTTTAGTATACACAACGCTGTTTTCTTAATAGCAATATGATACAAACAAGTTATAAAAAAAAAAGCGTTCGCTCGATCTTCCTTAGTCAGTTGAACAAAAAGAAATTTTCACAACATATTATTGATTTGGTTGTCCTAGCAAGCTGTTTTAGCAAACGACTAGAGGTTGCAACTGTTGTTCATTGAAAACGAAAAATCTAGCGTCAGCAAGAAATTTTTGAATACATAATGTACACAAAAGTGGCACTAACAAATGAAAATGTAAAAAAAAATGTTTACCTTGATGCCAGACTCGCAGAGATGTTGTCGCTCGTTGCTATCGACTGCGAACAGCTTTGTTGTTTTTCGAAGTGCCTCTTCATTCTACTTATAGCCGAAGTTTTGGCTTCGAAAAAAAATACGAACGTCGTTAAGCTCAACGAGCTGCTTTAATTGTTGTTCGTGCGAAAACGAAATGCTTAAAACGGATAAAAGTGTTGGCGTAATTACACTTTTCGACCGCGATGCAGTTTGTCAACTCTAGCGTACTTTTTTGGCTCGTGGAGCAAAAGCTTTTGCGGTGCAGTTCATTTACAACTTAATTTGCAACTTGCTGGCACAAGCAAACGTTTATGACTTCTCGTTTAAGACAGTTGAGCGAAATCAGTCGACTCACTCATTCTCCCTTTTCTGTTTTGTTTTTGTTTTGTTTTTTTGTTTTTGTTTTTGTTTGTTTTTTTTTTCTTTGTTTGTCTTTTGTTTAAAATGTAAAAAACTCGAAAGGAAAGTTGTTGCTTTGTTTGCTTATTGAAAGTTTTCGCCAGTTGCAAGACTTAGTTTTGTTTTTGTTTACTTATTAAAATATCGAGGAAAATATTTGAGGACATCGCATTCTAATGGTGCCTTTATAACAACATCTAACGATTTAACGTTTAATGTTGTGCTCAAAAAAAAAATTCCTTTTATATCTCTCAATGGTCTCCAACGATAAAACTGCCGACCAATCGCAACGATTAAACAGCCAACCAATGGCAGCTCAATGGTCTCCAAACAAGAGACTGCCGACCAATGGCAGCTCAGTGGTTTGAGAAGTGAGATCATTCGATTTCCTTTTATTATCTCCAGTTTGAACTAGTGCTTGGCTTGTGGTGCAGAAACTAAAACTTCCCGTTTTTGTATTTTGTTTTGAATTTCTTTGCTTTGAGCTTTTTAATCGATCGATAGCTTTAGGAGAAAAGAAGAAACCCCTCTGACGAAGTCTTGGCTTTTTTAAAAACGCTCAAATTTTGGCAAACAAATCTCATACGAAACGCTACTTTGATGTCAAGCTTTCGTTACTCCCTACTCCCTTCTAGCGGAGGGCGGCAAAAAGGTATTGCATCCTAGAGCTAAAAGGGAGGAGGGAAGCAAGTTTTTTTTCGTTTTGTTTGCTTTTTTATGTTTTTTGTTTTTTTGAGGGGGGGAGAGTTAGAGGGTAAGGGGGTTAGGATTAGAGGGGGTTGGGGTTACGGTTTGGAAACCTGGGGACGAGGATATCAAGCAGGAGTTTGGTGTTAAGGTTAAAGGGCCCACGAGGGGCGTCCTTCAATTGTAAAATGCCTTTAGACGCACGTGTCTAGTCGTCTTGTTGCATCGACCTAGAGGAGTTTTCTGATAGATCTTGCGCTTTGGGCTCAGTTAATCGGTCTGTATCCATTGTAAACACGGTGTCTGCCGTTAGAAAATCGTTGACCAGGCGTTTGTGAGCTTTAACAACCATCCCTTTGAGTTTAAAACGAACGTTTCTTCAAAAGCCACTCGAGATGGAGGTACTCACGGAGGTTTGTTACGGTAACAACCCTGTGGTTTGCCATCTTCTTTCTTTCCGCAGCGTCGCAAACGCATCGGCCGGTCTCTTAGGTGACGAAAAAACGTCTGATCTCTCGACTGGAATGCTTAACGTACTAAGATTAGTAGAGTTAGTACTAAGAGTTGCATCTGGCCGCCGTAATTTTCTTCGATGATGTCTTGAAAATTTCGTGACGTCGTTTTGAAACCTCTAGGGTCGATTTTAACCTTCGATCTTAAAGTCGATTTTAGCCTTCGGTGTGGCTCTGTACAACTTTTGCGGTGAAAAAGCTTGTGCGGAGTCTACAGTTGTATTTAGCCGACAGACGCTGGCAACGCAGAAACAGAATGACTCTTGGGCGGCGCAAACCGAGCGTTCAGCAAATTTCTAGCATTTTACGTCAAAGCGGACAATCTGCACGACAAATAAAGCTAACTTTCTCGTTGCAACAGTTAGTCACTGGACGTTGGACGAGTGTGTACAGCTGTTTTGCGTCGAAAGCCGACCGGTGGTCGGATGCGACTCTTCTTTTCATTCGAAAATCAGAACCTGGCCATCAGTCGTGTATCACCATCGAATGCTTAATGTAGTGATTTCTCGAAACAACAAAAGCTTGTAAAACAAACAGCTTCGCTGTACTGTTGCCTAATATGTTAACGGATGGCCAGGAACAACCTTGGTCTGTAAAGAATGAGTTCGTTTTTCCATTCGAGGCACTAATTACTGCAGTTTTAAAAGTCACCTAAAGTATAAGCTCATCTCTCCATTCAAGAAAAACAAGCATCAGAGTTTCGGAAAGTTTGCATGCACGACACCACCATCGATGATACTTAAACAAACAGAAAATGAATTGCAAAACAGAACCACTGAATTGCAAAACATAACAACGGACAGCTTGTAAAAAGCATGGTGATGAGCTTCTTCAATCCAATCAAGGAACCAAGCATCACAGTTTCGGCAATGGTGCATGTGCAAATCAGCAAACTGTGATACTTAATCATCAGTTCAACTTTTCATTCAAGGAATTAAGCATCTAAAATCTGAAAAATAAAAAGAAGAGCTCTTTGTTAGAAGTTCTTATTTTTATTTTTCCTCAACTTCTATTTCTTTTCTTTTTTTTCTTTTTTTTTTTTTAATGATAGTTTTTCTTTTTTTTTTTATCTATTTTGTTCGTTTAAATTAATACAACAGGCGTTTTAGGTCGTTTCTGTAACATTATTTAACACTTTAAATTGTAATAAATATTTGAACAGAAGAAAATCCTTTTCGTAACGTTAGAATGTAATAAGAACATTTCATCTTTACAAAATACGCTTGTAAAAATGGTTTCACTTTTAAAGTTTGTTGTTTTTGTCTTTTAATTTAGTGAATCGCAATTTGGATTTTCTTCGGCGCACATCTATTTTAGTTGCTTTTTCTTAAGGAAAGGTCACCAGAGTTTTTTTACACAGCTCCTGCAGCATAATCTTTAACAAAATACTCTTTTGAAAATTTTTACATTGAAATAAACAAAAGCCATTTGCGTAAGTAGAGATAAATTAGAGAATAAAAAGTGCATTAACGCCTCGCTACTTTGATGAAGAAGAAACGGATGACTAGATGCAACTTTTTAAATTCGTGTGCTATCTCTTTCGATTAAGGTAGTTTTTGAATGTTTTTTCAAAGAAATGTTAGCGTAGTTTTCCTTTTTTAAATTTAAATCATGTTTAAAGGTAGTTTTTGAATATTTTTTCAAAGAAAAGTTAGCGTAGTTTTCCCCTTTCAGATCTAGCTTATGTTTAAGGTAGTTTTTAAATATTTTTTCAAAGAAATGTTAGCGTAGTTTTCCTTTTTTAAATCTAAATCATGTTTAAAGGTAGTTTTTGAATAATTTTTCAAAGAAAAGTTAGCGTAGTTTTTCTCTTTCAGATCTAGCTTATGTTTAAGGTAGTTTTAGAATATTTTTTCAAAGAAAAGTTAGCGTAGTTTTTCTCTTTCAGATCTAGCTTATGTTTAAGGTAGTTTTAGAATATTTTTTCAAAGAAAAGTTAGCGTAGTTTTCCTCTTTTAGATCTAGCTTATGTTTAAGGTAGTTTTTAAATATTTTTTCAAAGAAAAGTTAGCGTAGTTTTCCTTTTTTAAATTTAAATCATGTTTAAAGGTAGTTTTTGAATATTTTTTCAAAGAAAAGTTAGCGTAGTTTTCCCCTTTCAGATCTAGCTTATGTTTAAGGTAGTTTTTAAATATTTTTTCAAAGAAATGTTAGCGTAGTTTTCATCTTTTAAATCTTAATCATGTTTTAAGGTAGTTTTTGAATAATTTTTCAAAGAAAAGTTAGCGTAGTTTTTCTCTTTCAGATCTAGCTTATGTTTAAGGTAGTTTTAGAATATTTTTTCAAAGAAAAGTTAGCGCAGTTTTTCTCTTTCAGATCTAGCTTATGTTTAAGGTAGTTTTAGAATATTTTTTCAAAGAAAAGTTAGCGTAGTTTTCCTCTTTTAGATCTAGCTTATGTTTAAGGTAGTTTTTAAATATTTTTTCAAAGAAAAGTTAGCGTAGTTTTCATCTTTTAAATCTTAATCATGTTTTAAGGTAGTTTTTGAATAATTTTTCAAAGAAAAGTTAGCGTAGTTTTTCTCTTTCAGATCTAGCTTATGTTTAAGGTAGTTTTAGAATATTTTTTCAAAGAAAAGTTAGCGTAGTTTTCCTCTTTTAGATCTAGCTTATGTTTAAGGTAGTTTTTAAATATTTTTTCAAAGAAAAGTTAGCGCAGTTTTCCTCTTTTAGATCTAGCTTATGTTTAAGGTAGTTTTTAAATATTTTTTCAAAGAAAAGTTAGCGTAGTTTTCCTTTTTTAAATTTAAATCATGTTTAAAGGTAGTTTTTGAATATTTTTTCAAAGAAAAGTTAGCGTAGTTTTCCCCTTTCAGATCTAGCTTATGTTTAAGGTAGTTTTTAAATATTTTTTCAAAGAAATGTTAGCGTAGTTTTCCTTTTTTAAATTTAAATCATGTTTAAAGGTAGTTTTTGAATATTTTTTCAAAGAAAAGTTAGCGTAGTTTTCCCCTTTCAGCTCTAGCTTATGTTTAAGGTAGTTTTAGAATATTTTTTCAAAGAAAAGTTAGCGCAGTTTTTCTCTTTCAGATCTAGCTTATGTTTAAGGTAGTTTTAGAATATTTTTTCAAAGAAAAGTTAGCGCAGTTTTTCTCTTTCAGATCTAGCTTATGTTTAAGGTAGTTTTAGAATACTTTTTCAAAGAAAAGTTAGCGCAGTTTTTCTCTTTCAGATCTAGCTTATGTTTAAGGTAGTTTTAGAATATTTTTTCAAAGAAAAGTTAGCGTAGTTTTCCTCTTTTAGATCTAGCTTATGTTTAAGGTAGTTTTTAAATATTTTTTCAAAGAAAAGTTAGCGTAGTTTTCATCTTTTAAATCTTAATCATGTTTTAAGGTAGTTTTTGAATAATTTTTCAAAGAAAAGTTAGCGTAGTTTTTCTCTTTCAGATCTAGCTTATGTTTAAGGTAGTTTTAGAATATTTTTTCAAAGAAAAGTTAGCGCAGTTTTTCTCTTTCAGATCTAGCTTATGTTTAAGGTAGTTTTAGAATATTTTTTCAAAGAAAAGTTAGCGTAGTTTTCCTCTTTTAGATCTAGCTTATGTTTAAGGTAGTTTTTAAATATTTTTTCAAAGAAAAGTTAGCGTAGTTTTCATCTTTTAAATCTTAATCATGTTTTAAGGTAGTTTTTGAATAATTTTTCAAAGAAAAGTTAGCGTAGTTTTTCTCTTTCAGATCTAGCTTATGTTTAAGGTAGTTTTAGAATATTTTTTCAAAGAAAAGTTAGCGTAGTTTTTCTCTTTCAGATCTAGCTTATGTTTAAGGTAGTTTTAGAATATTTTTTCAAAGAAAAGTTAGCGTAGTTTTCCTCTTTTAGATCTAGCTTATGTTTAAGGTAGTTTTTAAATATTTTTTCAAAGAAAAGTTAGCGTAGTTTTCCTTTTTTAAATTTAAATCATGTTTAAAGGTAGTTTTTGAATATTTTTTCAAAGAAAAGTTAGCGTAGTTTTCCCCTTTCAGATCTAGCTTATGTTTAAGGTAGTTTTTAAATATTTTTTCAAAGAAATGTTAGCGTAGTTTTCATCTTTTAAATCTTAATCATGTTTTAAGGTAGTTTTTGAATAATTTTTCAAAGAAAAGTTAGCGTAGTTTTTCTCTTTCAGATCTAGCTTATGTTTAAGGTAGTTTTAGAATATTTTTTCAAAGAAAAGTTAGCGCAGTTTTTCTCTTTCAGATCTAGCTTATGTTTAAGGTAGTTTTAGAATATTTTTTCAAAGAAAAGTTAGCGTAGTTTTCCTCTTTTAGATCTAGCTTATGTTTAAGGTAGTTTTTAAATATTTTTTCAAAGAAAAGTTAGCGTAGTTTTCATCTTTTAAATCTTAATCATGTTTTAAGGTAGTTTTTGAATAATTTTTCAAAGAAAAGTTAGCGTAGTTTTTCTCTTTCAGATCTAGCTTATGTTTAAGGTAGTTTTAGAATATTTTTTCAAAGAAAAGTTAGCGTAGTTTTCCTCTTTTAGATCTAGCTTATGTTTAAGGTAGTTTTTAAATATTTTTTCAAAGAAAAGTTAGCGCAGTTTTCCTCTTTTAGATCTAGCTTATGTTTAAGGTAGTTTTTAAATATTTTTTCAAAGAAAAGTTAGCGTAGTTTTCCTTTTTTAAATTTAAATCATGTTTAAAGGTAGTTTTTGAATATTTTTTCAAAGAAAAGTTAGCGTAGTTTTCCCCTTTCAGATCTAGCTTATGTTTAAGGTAGTTTTTAAATATTTTTTCAAAGAAATGTTAGCGTAGTTTTCCTTTTTTAAATTTAAATCATGTTTAAAGGTAGTTTTTGAATATTTTTTCAAAGAAAAGTTAGCGTAGTTTTCCCCTTTCAGCTCTAGCTTATGTTTAAGGTAGTTTTTAAATATTTTTTCAAAGAAAAGTTAGCGTAGTTTTCATCTTTTAAATCTTAATCATGTTTTAAGGTAGTTTTTGAATAATTTTTCAAAAAAAAGTTAGCGTAGTTTTTCTCTTTCAGATCTAGCTTATGTTTAAGGTAGTTTTAGAATACTTTTTCAAAGAAAAGTTAGCGCAGTTTTTCTCTTTCAGATCTAGCTTATGTTTAAGGTAGTTTTAGAATATTTTTTCAAAGAAAAGTTAGCGTAGTTTTCCTCTTTTAGATCTAGCTTATGTTTAAGGTAGTTTTTAAATATTTTTTCAAAGAAAAGTTAGCGTAGTTTTCATCTTTTAAATCTTAATCATGTTTTAAGGTAGTTTTTGAATAATTTTTCAAAGAAAAGTTAGCGTAGTTTTTCTCTTTCAGATCTAGCTTATGTTTAAGGTAGTTTTAGAATATTTTTTCAAAGAAAAGTTAGCGTAGTTTTCCTCTTTTAGATCTAGCTTATGTTTAAGGTAGTTTTTAAATATTTTTTCAAAGAAAAGTTAGCGCAGTTTTCCTCTTTTAGATCTAGCTTATAATTCAGGTAGTTTTTGAATATTTTTTCAAATAAAAATTAGCAAAGTTTAGCTTATTTAGCATGACATCACAAAATACTAAACTCAAAAAGGCAAGATAAAGTATAAGATAAACGTATAATAAGATATAGATGAAACAAATGTTAGGCTGCATAAAATCTAAAACTGCATTGCCTATCATAAACACAAACGTCTAGTAAGAGCTTTTAAAGTTCGTTCTTTTCGTCTTTTAATTTGGTGAATCGCGATTTGAATTTTCTAAAGCGCACATGCCTCTCAGATGCTTTTTTCTTAAGGAAAGGTCACCAGAGTTTTTTTTACGCAGCTCCTGCAGCATAATCTTTAACAAAATACTCTTTTGTATATCATTACACAGAAATAAACAAAAACCATTTGCGTAAACAGAGATAAATTAGAACTCAAAAGTGCATAAAAAGCCTCGCTACTTTGCTATAGAAGAAGTGGATGACTAGATACAACTTTGTAAATTCGTGTACTACCTCGATGGATTAAGGTATTTTTCGAAAGTTTTTTTAAAGCAAAAATAGCGCAGTCTTCCTCTTTTAAATCTACCTTATGTCTAAGGAATTTTTGGAATAGATTTTCAAAGAAAGGTTAGCGTAGTTTTCCACTTTTAAGTTTAGCTTATGTAGCTTGACAAAACAACACACAAAAAGACAAGATAAAATATCAGATAAACGTAAAATAAAATATAAATGAAACTAAAGTTAGGCTGCATAAAAAACAAACAACTTCATAATCTACTAGACATGTTTAAGTTGAATTAAGTAAAGTCCTTTGCGCAAATTTGGGTAAATAAGAGAGTAAAAATCCATAAAAAGCCTCGATACTTTGCTGAAGAAGAAGATGACTATATGCAACTTTTTAAAATCGTGAGCTATCTATATCGATTTAGGTCCTTTTTGAGTACTTTTTCAATGAGAAGTTAGCGCAGTTTTCCTCTTTTAAGATTGGATTATGAAGCTTGACATAACAAAACACAAAACTAACAAAGGCAAGACAAAATATAAGGTAAACGCAATATAAAATATAGATGAAACTAAAGTTAGGCTGCATAAAATAAACGGGTAGCAATACTCTTCTATGTATATTTACATTGAGTTAAATAAAATCCTTTGCGCAAATATAGGTATGTTAGAGAGTAAAAGTGCATAAAAAGCCTCGCTACATTGCTGTAGAAGAAGTGGATGACTAGATACAAACTTTTAAATTTGTGTGCTGTCTCTATCGAATAAGGTAGTTTTCGAAAGTTTTTTCAAAGCAAAAATAGCGCAGTGTTCCTCTTTTAAATTTAGATTATCTCAAAGGTAGATTTTGAATAGTTTTTCAAAGAAAGGTTAGCGTAGCTTTCCTCTTTTAAGTTTAGCTTATGTAGTTTGACATCACAAAACACAAAGCTCAAAAAGACAAAATAAAATATAAGATAAACGTAAAATAAAATACAGATGAAGCTAAAGTTAGACTGCATAAAAAACCAACAACATAATAATCTACTAGGTATGTTTACATTAAATTAAATAAAATCCTATGCGCAAATATAGGTATGTTAGAGAGAAAAAGCCTCGCTACTTTGTTAAAGGTAGTTTTTGAATAGTTTTTCAAAGAAAGGTTAGCGTAGTTTTCCTCTTTAAAGTTTAGTTTATGTAGCTTGATATCACAAAACACAAAACTCAAAAAAGAAAAGTAAGATAAAAGTTAATCGTAAAATAAAATATAGGTGAAATAATTGTTAGGCTGCATAAAAGAAAAAAAAAATCATAGCATAATAATCTTCCATATATGCTTGGATTGAATTAAATGAATTCCTTTGCGTAAATATAAGCAAACTAGTGAGAAAAAGTGCATAAAAAGCATCGCTACTTTGCTGCAGAAGAAGTGGATGACTATATGCAACTTTTTAAAATTGTGTGCTATCTCTATCGATTAAGGTGGTTTTCGAAAGTTTTTTCAAAGCAAAAATAGCGTAGTCTTCCTCTTTTAAATCTAGATTATGTCTAAGGTAGTTTTTGAACAGTTTTTCAAAGAAAGGTTAGCGTAGCTTTCCTCTTTTAACATTAGCTTATGTAGCTTGACATCACAAAACACAAAACTCAAAAAGACAAAATAAAATATAAGATAAACGTAAAATAAAATGTAGATGAAGCTAAAGTTAGGCTGCATGAAATAAACGGGTAACAATATTTTTCTATGTATGTTTACATTGAGTTATATAAAATCCTCTGCGCAAATATAGGTATGTTAGAGAGTAAAAGTGCATAAAAAGCCTCGCTACTTTGTTAAAGGTAGATTTTGAATAGTTTTTCAAAGAAAGGTTAGCGTAGTTTTCCTCTTTTATGTTTAGATTATGTAGCTTGACATCACAAAACACAAAGCTCAAAAAGACAAAATAAAATATAAGATAAACGTAAAATATAGATGAAACAAAGTTTACACTGCATAATAAACAAACAACATAATTATCTACTAGGCATGTTTAAGTTGAACTAAATAAATTCCTTTGCGCAAATATGGGAAAGTTAGACAGTAAAAATCCATAAAAAGCCTCGATACTTTGCTGAAGAAGATGACTATATGCAACTTTTTAAAATCGTGAGCTATCTATATCGATTTTGGTCCTTTTTGAGTACTTTTTCAATGGAAAGTTAGCGCAGTTTTCCTCTTTTAAGATTAGATTATGAAGCTTGACATAATAAAACACAAAACTAACAAAGGCAAGATAAAATATAAGGTAGTTTTCGAATGTTTTTTCAAAGCAAAATTAGCGTAGTGTTCCTCTTTTAAATCTAGATTATCTCAAAGGTAGATTTTGAATAGTTTTTCAAAGAAAAGTTAGCGTAGCTTTCCTCTTTTAACATTAGCTTATGTAGCTTGACATCACAGAACACAAAAACATAAAATAAAAAATAAGACAAATAGATGTAGCTAAAGTTGGGCTGCATAAAAAACCAACAACATAAAATATCTACTAGGCATGTTTAAATTGAATTAAATAAAACCCTTTGCGCAAAAATCGAGAGTAAAATGCATAATGTTAGAGAGTAAAAGTGCATAGAAAGCCTCGCTACTTTGCTGTAGAAGAAGTGGATGACTAGATACACTTTTTTAAACTTGTGTGCTATCTCTATCGAATAAGGTAGTTTTCGAGAGTTTTTTCAAAGCAAAATTAGCGTAGTGTTCCTCTTTTAAATCTAGATTATCTCAAAAATAGATTTCGAATAGTTTTTCAAAGAAAGGTTAGCGTAGCTTTCCTCTTTTAACATTAGCTTATGTAGCTTGACATCACAGAACACAAAAAGATAAAATAAAATATAAGACAAACGTAAAATAAAAAATAGATGTAGCTTAAGTTAGACTGTATAAAAAACCAACAACATAATAATCTAACAGGTATGTTTAAGTTGAATTAAATAAAACCCTCTGCGCAAATATAGGTATGCTAGAGAGTAAAAAGGCATAAAAAGCCTCGCTACTTTGTTAAAGGTAGTTTTTGAATAGTTTTTCAAAGACAGGTTAGCGTAGATTTCCTCTTTAAAGTTTAGCTTATGTAGCTTGACATCACAAAATATAAAACTCAAAAAGACAAGATAAAATATAAGATAAACGCAAAATAAAATATAGATGAAACTAAAGTTAGGCTGCATAAAAAACCAACAACATAATAATCTACTAGGCATGTTTAAATTGAAATAAATAAAATCGTTTGCGCAAAAATAGCTATGTTAGAGAGTAAAAGTGCATAGAAAGCCTCGCTACTTTGGTGTAAAAGAAGTGGATGACTAGATACAACATTTTAAAATCGTGTGCTATCTCTATCGATTAAGGTAGTTTTCGATAGTTTTTTCAAAGCAAAAATAGCGTAGTCTTCCTCTTTTAAATCTAGATTATGTCTAAGGTAGTTTTTGAACAGTTTTTCAAAGAAAGGTTAGCGTAGCTTTCCTCTTTTAACATTAGCTTATGTAGCTTGACATCACAAAACACAAAACTCAAAAAGACAAAATAAAATATAAGATAAACGTAAAATAAAATGTAGATGAAGCTAAAGTTAGGCTGCATGAAATAAACGGGTAACAATATTTTTCTATGTATGTTTACATTGAGTTATATAAAATCCTCTGCGCAAATATAGGTATGTTAGAGAGTAAAAGTGCATAAAAAGCCTCGCTACTTTGTTAAAGGTAGATTTTGAATAGTTTTTCAAAGAAAGGTTAGCGTAGTTTTCCTCTTTTATGTTTAGATTATGTAGCTTGACATCACAAAACACAAAGCTCAAAAAGACAAAATAAAATATAAGATAAACGTAAAATATAGATGAAACAAAGTTTACACTGCATAATAAACAAACAACATAATTATCTACTAGGCATGTTTAAGTTGAACTAAATAAATTCCTTTGCGCAAATATGGGAAAGTTAGACAGTAAAAATCCATAAAAAGCCTCGATACTTTGCTGAAGAAGATGACTATATGCAACTTTTTAAAATCGTGAGCTATCTATATCGATTTAGGTCCTTTTTGAGTACTTTTTCAATGGAAAGTTAGCGCAGTTTTCCTCTTTTAAGATTAGATTATGAAGCTTGACATAATAAAACACAAAACTAACAAAGGCAAGATAAAATATAAGGTAGTTTTCGAATGTTTTTTCAAAGCAAAATTAGCGTAGTGTTCCTCTTTTAAATCTAGATTATCTCAAAGGTAGATTTAGAATAGTTTTTCAAAGAAAAGTTAGCGTAGCTTTCCTCTTTTAACATTAGCTTATGTAGCTTGACATCACAGAACACAAAAACATAAAATAAAAAATAAGACAAATAGATGTAGCTAAAGTTGGGCTGCATAAAAAACCAACAACATAAAATATCTACTAGGCATGTTTAAATTGAATTAAATAAAACCCTTTGCGCAAAAATCGAGAGTAAAATGCATAATGTTAGAGAGTAAAAGTGCATAGAAAGCCTCGCTACTTTGCTGTAGAAGAAGTGGATGACTAGATACACTTTTTTAAACTTGTGTGCTATCTCTATCGAATAAGGTAGTTTTCGAGAGTTTTTTCAAAGCAAAATTAGCGTAGTGTTCCTCTTTTAAATCTAGATTATCTCAAAAATAGATTTCGAATAGTTTTTCAAAGAAAGGTTAGCGTAGCTTTCCTCTTTTAACATTAGCTTATGTAGCTTGACATCACAGAACACAAAAAGATAAAATAAAATATAAGACAAACGTAAAATAAAAAATAGATGTAGCTTAAGTTAGACTGTATAAAAAACCAACAACATAATAATCTAACAGGTATGTTTAAGTTGAATTAAATAAAACCCTCTGCGCAAATATAGGTATGCTAGAGAGTAAAAAGGCATAAAAAGCCTCGCTACTTTGTTAAAGGTAGTTTTTGAATAGTTTTTCAAAGACAGGTTAGCGTAGATTTCCTCTTTAAAGTTTAGCTTATGTAGCTTGACATCACAAAATATAAAACTCAAAAAGACAAGATAAAATATAAGATAAACGCAAAATAAAATATAGATGAAACTAAAGTTAGGCTGCATAAAAAACCAACAACATAATAATCTACTAGGCATGTTTAAATTGAAATAAATAAAATCGTTTGCGCAAAAATAGCTATGTTAGAGAGTAAAAGTGCATAGAAAGCCTCGCTACTTTGGTGTAAAAGAAGTGGATGACTAGATACAACATTTTAAAATCGTGTGCTATCTCTATCGATTAAGGTAGTTTTCGATAGTTTTTTCAAAGCAAAAATAGCGTAGTCTTCCTCTTTTAAATCTAGATTATGTCTAAGGTAGTTTTTGAACAGTTTTTCAAAGAAAGGTTAGCGTAGCTTTCCTCTTTTAACATTAGCTTATGTAGCTTGACATCACAAAACACAAAACTCAAAAAGACAAAATAAAATATAAGATAAACGTAAAATAAAATGTAGATGAAGCTAAAGTTAGGCTGCATGAAATAAACGGGTAACAATATTTTTCTATGTATGTTTACATTGAGTTATATAAAATCCTCTGCGCAAATATAGGTATGTTAGAGAGTAAAAGTGCATAAAAAGCCTCGCTACTTTGTTAAAGGTAGATTTTGAATAGTTTTTCAAAGAAAGGTTAGCGTAGTTTTCCTCTTTTATGTTTAGATTATGTAGCTTGACATCACAAAACACAAAGCTCAAAAAGACAAAATAAAATATAAGATAAACGTAAAATATAGATGAAACAAAGTTTACACTGCATAATAAACAAACAACATAATTATCTACTAGGCATGTTTAAGTTGAACTAAATAAATTCCTTTGCGCAAATATGGGAAAGTTAGACAGTAAAAATCCATAAAAAGCCTCGATACTTTGCTGAAGAAGATGACTATATGCAACTTTTTAAAATCGTGAGCTATCTATATCGATTTAGGTCCTTTTTGAGTACTTTTTCAATGGAAAGTTAGCGCAGTTTTCCTCTTTTAAGATTAGATTATGAAGCTTGACATAATAAAACACAAAACTAACAAAGGCAAGATAAAATATAAGGTAGTTTTCGAATGTTTTTTCAAAGCAAAATTAGCGTAGTGTTCCTCTTTTAAATCTAGATTATCTCAAAGGTAGATTTTGAATAGTTTTTCAAAGAAAAGTTAGCGTAGCTTTCCTCTTTTAACATTAGCTTATGTAGCTTGACATCACAGAACACAAAAACATAAAATAAAAAATAAGACAAATAGATGTAGCTAAAGTTGGGCTGCATAAAAAACCAACAACATAAAATATCTACTAGGCATGTTTAAATTGAATTAAATAAAACCCTTTGCGCAAAAATCGAGAGTAAAATGCATAATGTTAGAGAGTAAAAGTGCATAGAAAGCCTCGCTACTTTGCTGTAGAAGAAGTGGATGACTAGATACACTTTTTTAAACTTGTGTGCTATCTCTATCGAATAAGGTAGTTTTCGAGAGTTTTTTCAAAGCAAAATTAGCGTAGTGTTCCTCTTTTAAATCTAGATTATCTCAAAAATAGATTTCGAATAGTTTTTCAAAGAAAGGTTAGCGTAGCTTTCCTCTTTTAACATTAGCTTATGTAGCTTGACATCACAGAACACAAAAAGATAAAATAAAATATAAGACAAACGTAAAATAAAAAATAGATGTAGCTTAAGTTAGACTGTATAAAAAACCAACAACATAATAATCTAACAGGTATGTTTAAGTTGAATTAAATAAAACCCTCTGCGCAAATATAGGTATGCTAGAGAGTAAAAAGGCATAAAAAGCCTCGCTACTTTGTTAAAGGTAGTTTTTGAATAGTTTTTCAAAGACAGGTTAGCGTAGATTTCCTCTTTAAAGTTTAGCTTATGTAGCTTGACATCACAAAATATAAAACTCAAAAAGACAAGATAAAATATAAGATAAACGCAAAATAAAATATAGATGAAACTAAAGTTAGGCTGCATAAAAAACCAACAACATAATAATCTACTAGGCATGTTTAAATTGAAATAAATAAAATCGTTTGCGCAAAAATAGCTATGTTAGAGAGTAAAAGTGCATAGAAAGCCTCGCTACTTTGGTGTAAAAGAAGTGGATGACTAGATACAACATTTTAAAATCGTGTGCTATCTCTATCGATTAAGGTAGTTTTCGATAGTTTTTTCAAAGCAAAAATAGCGTAGTCTTCCTCTTTTAAATCTAGATTATGTCTAAGGTAGTTTTTGAACAGTTTTTCAAAGAAAGGTTAGCGTAGCTTTCCTCTTTTAACATTAGCTTATGTAGCTTGACATCACAAAACACAAAACTCAAAAAGACAAAATAAAATATAAGATAAACGTAAAATAAAATGTAGATGAAGCTAAAGTTAGGCTGCATGAAATAAACGGGTAACAATATTTTTCTATGTATGTTTACATTGAGTTATATAAAATCCTCTGCGCAAATATAGGTATGTTAGAGAGTAAAAGTGCATAAAAAGCCTCGCTACTTTGTTAAAGGTAGTTTTTGAATAGTTTTTCAAAAAAAAGGTTAGCGTAGTTTTCCTCTTTAAAGTTTAGCTTATGTAGCTTGACATCACAAAACACAAAACTCAAAAAGGCAAGATAAAATATAAGATAAACGCAAAACAAAATATAGATGAAACTAAAGTTAGGCTGCATATAAAACCAACAACATAATATTCTACTAGCCTAGTTTTCCTCTTTTAAGTTTAGATTATGTAGCTTGACATCACAAAACGCAAAAAGGCAAGACAAAATACAAGGTAAACGTAAAATAAAGTAGAAGTGAAACAAAAGATAGGTTGCATAAATACAAAAACTGCATTGCCAAAAATAGAATTTGTTGTCTAGAAAGACTTTTTAAAGTTTGTTTCTTTCGTCTATTGACTTAGTGAATCGCGATCTGGTTTTTCTTAGGCGCGCTTGTTTCTTAGTTGTTTTTTTTTGTAAAGAAAGTTTATTCAGACGTTTTTTTTACGCAACTCCTTTAACATTATTTTTAACAAAGTATTCTTTTATACGTGTTTACATTGAAATAAAACCCTTTGCGTAAATAGAGATAAATTAGAGAGCAAAAGCCTCACTACTTTGCAGAAGAAGAATTGGATGGCAAGATACAACTTTTTAAATTCGTGTGCTTTCTCTTTTAAGGTACTTTTTGAATATTTTTTCAAAGAAAAGTTAGCGTAGTTTTCCTCTTTTAAGTTTAGCTTACGCAGCTTGACATCACAAAACGCAAAAACCAATAAGGCATGATAAAATACCAGATAAACGTAAAATAAAATAGAAGTGAAACAAAAGTTAGACACCATAAAAAAAAAACAAACAAAAAAGAAAACATAATATACTTCTATGTATGTTTACATTGAACTTAATAAAATCCTTTGTGTAAATATATGAAAAAATAGAGAGTAAGAGTTCATAAAAAAAGCCTCGCTATTTTGCTGAAGAAGAAATGGATGTCTAGATCTTTTAAAATAAGGAACTTTTTGATTTCTTTTTCCGAAAAATGTTTGGAGCAGTTTTCCTTTTTTAAATTTCACTTAAGCAGTTTAACATCACAGAAAATATTAATTTGCTTTTTAACAAACTCTTAAAAACATCAGAAGTAATTCTAAATGCAACTCTATTAAAAGTGTTAACAGAATAACAAAACGACTTTTTTTTTTTTTTAAAGATAAAAAAAGTTTGAACTATCTTTAAATAAGAAATGTGAGAACAGTTTAACAGAACTTCTTGTTTATTATGTATTTAGCGAAACAGATAAATATATTTGCAAAAGCATAGAGAAAACAAACTACACAAAAGGCCCATCTTTATTGCCAAACTGAACAAACTTTTCTAAACTACATAAATGGTCTCACTATATTGCCATATTGAACAAACTTTTCTAAACTACCCTCTTTTTGAATTTTTAGCTTCATGTTTTTAATTTTGTCTTTAATATGGCTTCGGTAGGAGTACTTTTGCAAGACATGAATGAGCTTGTCACTGCTATGATTTGCCAAGATGCCAAGGTAATCTTTGTACGAGCAACTTGAGCTTACATCTGTAAACACGTCTTGCAAGATGTATGCCAACACTAAAGCTGCACATCGAGGAAAACTTCTGGTGTTGAACCATTCGTTGTGGCCAGGGCAAGCATTCAGCTTTTCAACTATTTCATCTAAAATTTTACAAACTCAAGTCATAACACAAAGAGATTAAATCGAATATTCATTTGGTTCTGAAGCATGACAAGATTAATTTTGTTTTTTTATTTGTTTTTTTTGTTGACCTTATTGTTTGCACTGATAGCAACAACTGGTTTTTGAAAGATTACCTAATTGGCATTGGCTAACTTCTGCTTTGTTTTCCTTTGTTCTTGGCTGAGTTGATCCTGAAATAAAATAAAACCATGTTCATTTTTCTAATTCATAAAAAAAGCATCAACAGTTTCTAAGTGTTAGAGATAATAACAAGCTGTGCATGATTTCTAGCGGTGATGTTTCTAACTTCATCATTAGAAATCGGGTAGACACAACTTTCTAAAAGTGCACTTAGCAATGATGGCTAGTTTTTATTAACAGTTAACCATCTGAAATTGTGCAAGAAGAGGTTTGTGTTTATATATGTTTGTATAAATTAGGTTTTACATTACCGATGTGTTCTTGAGTAAAAGATGGCATTTCCAACTTGATTTTTTTTCTTCTTGGATCTTTTACTTCTAAAACATAATCAGTTTTAGTATCAATCACTTGTGTAAACATTTAAGCAATCACAGAATTTGTCCTGCAACAAATACATACACACTTCTGTGTTGTTTTTTTTGTTTTTTTTTTGTTTTTTTTATTGTTTTTCTTTTTTTTTTTTTTTTTTACAGCTTTAACAATAACAATAGGGCAAGGAGTTAATTTGGGCATTTTTATTTTTTGAAAGCGTGTTGAGATTTGCATAAAAATCAAAAATCAAAAAGAATTTACCTCTGGATGTACAAGCAAGACTTTGGCTAAATAGACTACCAACAGATTGAACAGCACCAGGTGAGGGCTGTTTTTCAAGAACAGTACCAGCCTGTTGGACTGGAACAGCTGAAAGAAACAAACTGGGTTTGGCCATCGTTTGCTGACGAGCAACAAGATTAGGAGCCAGAGGAACAGAAAAGACCTCTTTTGAAGGATTAAAAACAACTTGCAGAGAAGGAGCAACATGAACAGGTTTGGCAACCACTTGCTTATGAGCAGGTTCAAGAAGAGCAGGTTCAAGAAGAGCAGGTTCAAGAAGAGCAGCTTCAGGAGGAGCATGGAAAACACGTGTGACAGCCATAAGATTATCTTGCTGTGAAGCAACATTAGACACTGTTTCCAGCAGAACAGAAAAGACCTCTTTTGAAGGACTGAAAGCAACTTGTTGAGCAGGAGCAGCAGAAACAGGTTTGGCAACCACTTGCTCACTAAAGTAAACTGGAGAAAGTTGTGCATGGTGTTCAATAAAATCCGGTTCATCAGGAAATAATGTTAATGCAAGAGGAGAACAAGCTGTGCCAACAGGAACAGCTAGAGTCTGATCTACATCCATACAAACAGCTTGTTCATTAGGAACTAGTTGTGCAAGAGCAGAGGATAGTTCAAGAACTGGACCAGCGATTGTTTGTTCAGAAGGAACAGACGAAACAGGAGTTGAGGTAGGTTCACACAAGAAATCTACAACATGTTCGTTGCTGTCCTCTAAAGGAGCATTGTTTTCTACAGCTGGAGAAAATGGAACCACTGTGGTACAACCGAAAGTAGCAGCAGATTCTTCAGAGTCAGAACCAGAGTCTGAATCTTCCTCAAAAATGTCCTCAACATCATGAAAACCGTACTCCTCTGCATTAGTTCGGAGCCAGTCCATCACATCCTTCTCCTCCTTTGGTGGTCTCTCAGACTTTTCAACAGTCAAAGACTCTATGACTCCGAAGGACTGTCCGATGCCGAGGGCAAAGCGCAACTCCTCTGCAGCGTTCCACTGGGACACATAAAAGCTATCCATTGTGTGTCTGCTGTGCTTCATGTAGAGTGTAGCAAACCGCTCGCGATCTTCTTTGCTGTTGTTGGCAAAGTAAGTGGCTATCGAACCGCGAATGCAAGTGGGAGTAAGACGCTTCATGGGAATGTTTACTTGGCTTTTTCTGAAGCAGGACGTCAGGCTAGAGGTGATAGCAGAGGAACCCATCTGGTAAACAGGCACTCTAGATGCACCTAGTGTCACACCTTCGTCTTTGTTGGCTCTCACCGAAGGAAAAAGGGGCCTGTAGCAGTCACTCAACTCCAAAACAGTCTTGGTGTCTGCAGCCATGTAGTGAGAGTCGTTGACAAGAAGGTCTCTGTATCTCAGCAAATAAATATCGATCAACACTTTCAAGTCGTTCGGCACTAGAATGTTTTTGGCTCCGTACTTGTATGCTGTTTTGTAGCGCTCTTGCACAATGCAATATCCACACTCACTCTTCTCAGCAGCCATGTAGTCTCTAATGTTTAAAAGAGCAATGTTAGATTTTCTTAAACTGTTAATTACAGTGACAGAGAGCAGAAGATGGTTTCGTAGAGACACAGCATTGTCTCTAGTCAGCGGAAGAGACGCCTTTCTAATCGATTCCACTAAGTCTCTTACGTATGCAGACTTGCCATATTCGGTCAGCAAACTGACATTGATGATGTTGATGCTTTTTCTTCTTTTCACAAGGCTCCTCCTCAAAGAACGAAAGGGCCTCAGCACTTTTCGCAACTCATCCACCTTGCAGCGCAAACGTCGGATGGCCTCATGAGAAAGTCCGAAATAGACGTTTCTGGCTTCACTGAAACGAAACAGGAGACAAAGGGAGACAAGGCGGTTGTACAACGTGTGACAAGACATGGCTTTTGTTTGGTCAAGTTCACTCAGATTGGAATTGAGCTGAATTTTCTTAAAGTGCAAGGAGAAGTATCTATCCTCCAAAACATTGGAATTGGTGAGGGAGTTTGGGTGCAGCGTCAACGTGCTGTCACAACAAGTCAATATTTCCACAACTGCATTTTTGTAGATCTTTGCTTGTGACCAAGTGTTGTTGTTGGCTACCACAAGCCACTTTTCAAAGTCTCTGAAGAGCTCATCTGCTGACTGGTAATAAAAGTGAAAAGCATCTTTGTCCAGCTGAAACAAGAGTCTCTTTTCTTCGGTCAAGACATAGGAGCTGGAAACCAAGTGCTCTAAGGAATCGAAATCAGAGTCAAGGACGGATTCGGTTTTCAGCTCTTTGTTTTCTACAGAGGTGCATTGGTTTGCAGAAGGAGCCTCGGACGAACCAGCAACTGGTGAGGGCAAGCTTAAAAGAGGATCAGAGGAAAGAACCGGAGAAGAAAAAGAGGAGGAAGACCCAGGAGCAGAGGATGCAGAGCCTGATGCAGACGCTTGTTCAGCTACTGGCTTAATACCAAAGAAGGCAGGTCGAATAAATTGAGGGACATAGAGCTTCTCGTTGTCGTATCGCTTTGCCTCTGCAATCTTTTGTTTGATCATCTTGGAATCGTAGAAATGAGTCTCTTTCAAGTGTATGTCCAGTCGGTCGTAATATTTCCAACATTGCAAACAGGGGTAAGGTTTTGGACAGCCGGACTTGCGTTCGAGACGAGCATGCTGAAACTTCCTGACCATTGCAGAGTAAAAGATGGAAGCTTCATCCAAAGTCCAAGAATGATCTTTTTTAGTCAAGTGTCTTTTAATGCTTGTGGACGAATGTTTGCACAAAGGCATCGGACAGCTAACAGCGTACCTCTTCTTGGTACCATAGAAAGGTACAACCCTGTTTACGGAGCCACACGCTGCAACTAATGCGGCCCTGACTTTGTTTTTGAGCTTTAAGTCTCTCTGTTCTTGTGACTGCTTTCTTTTCTTTTTTTTCGCTTTAGAGTTCGGAGAAGGGGCAACAACAGTGTTGTTTTCTTGTGAAGAAGACATGTTCAGGTGTTTGTTTGCAACGGTTTTTGCTAAAAAAAGAAAACAGTCAGTGAGAGTTTTTTTCTTCTGCCTGCATCCAATCCTGGAATGTTTACAACTGCAGGGAAGAGCTGTGTTTTTTCGAATCCTCTGCAAAAGAGAAAAAAAGAAAGAAAAGAGAGCAACAAGAAGAAACAAAGTTTCCACTAGCAAATGAAAAAGAATGAGAGCAACTAGCATTACATGCATGGTGGCAGCAGTGATTGCTATTATGAGAAGGAGAATGAGAAAAAAAAAAAAAAAAGAAAAGAAACAAATAAATAAAGAGATGGAGTTTGAGAGGATCTCGCAACCATATGACTCAAAGAAAGAAACTGTGTTGAAAAAAGGCAAGAGAGGGCAAATAGAACTTGCTAACAAGGACAAATGACAGACATAACTACAACAGTAACAACTCTCATTGCAAGCATAATAACAACAACAGCATCAGCATCACTGACTCAGAGAGTGTTGACAAAACAAAACAGATTAAAAAAACAAGCAATGTGGCTGAACCGTAACAACAATCATTGCATGTATAACAACAACAACAACAACAACAACAACAGCAACAGCATCACTGACTCAGAGGGTATTGATAAAAAAAACAAGCAAAACAAAAACAAACAAAAAAACAAATAAAAAAACAAAACAAGCAAATTGGGTGAACAGTAACAACTCTCATTGCAAGCATAATAACAAAAACAGCATCAGCATCAGCATCACTGACTCAGAGAGTGTTGACAAAATAAAATAGACAATAAGCAAGCAAAGTGGGTGAACAGTAACAACTCTCACTGCAAGCATAATAACAACAACAGCATCAGCATCAGCATCACTGACTCAGAGAGTGTTGATAAAATAAAACAGATTATAAACAAACAAAGTGGGTGAACAGTAACAGCTCTCATTGAAAGCATAATAACAACAACAGCATCAGCAACAGCATCACTAACTCAGAGGATATATAAAAAAACAAACAAACAAACAAACAAAACAAAATCAAAAAAAAACAAGCAAAGTGGCTGAACAGTAACAGCTATCATTGCAAGTAAAATAACAACAACAGCATCAGCAACATCATCACTGACTCAGAGAGTGGTGATAAAATAAAACAGATTAAAAAACAAGCAAAGTGGCTGAACAGTAACAACTATAAATACAAGTAAAATGACAAAAGCAGCAACAGCATCACTAACTCGCAGGGTGTTGATAAAAAAAAAAGCAACAAACAAACAAAGCAAGCAAAGTGGGTGAACATTAACACTCATTGCAACTATAATAACACCAACAGCAACAGCATCAGTGACTCAAAGGGTGTTGATAAACAAAAACAAAAGCACAAACAAAACAAGCAAAGAGGGTGAACATTAACAACACTTATTGCAAGCACAATAACAACAACAGCATCAGCATCACTGACTCAGAGAGTGTTGATAAAACAAAATAGATTATAAACAAGCCAAGTTGGTGAACATTAACAAACACTCATTGCAACTGTAATAAGAACAACAGCAACAGCATCACTGACACAAAGGGTGTTGATAAACAAAAACAAAAACACAAGCAAAGTGGGTGAACATTAACAACAATCATTGCAACTATAACAACAACAACAGCAACAGCATCACTGGCTCAAAGGGTGTTGATAAAATAAAGAAATAAAAACAAAACAAGCAAAGTGGGTGAACAGTAACAACTCCCATTGCAAGCATAATAACGACAACAGCAACAGCAACACCATCACTGACTCAGAGAGTGTTGATAAAATAAAATAGATTATAAACAAGCCAAGTTGGTGAACATTAACAAACACTCATTGCAACTATAACAACGACTACAGCAACAGCATCACTTACTCAGAGAGTGTTGAGAAAAAAAAAACAAAAAAAAAAAAAAAACAAAACAAAACAGAAAACAAAAGTACAAGTCATATGGGGGAACATTAACAAACACTCATTGCAACTGTAACAACAACAACAGCAACAGCATCACTTACTCAGAGAGTGTTTATAAATAAAACAAAAAACAAAAACAAGAAACAAAAATACAAGCCAAGTGGGTGATTACTAACAGCGCTAACAGCAGCAACAACAGTGTCTTTAGAAACAACAAACAAGTACAACAGCAACAACTGCTTTTACAGAGTATAACAATAACAACAACATGGCACTAACAACAACAAAAGGGTTGGAATAAAAACCTGTAGGCAAAAGGAGAGCTGCATTCAGACAAGATCGATTACAAAGAGGCTCTTCTTTAGGACAGAGGAGAAACTGCTTTTGAGGGACAGAGGGACTTTTGTTGTTGTTGTTGTTGTTGTGCAGAAACCAACAAACTTTTATTGAACCGAATATAACCGAATATAACCGAAAGTCTTGTTTGCTTCTGTTTTGTGCCATCAAGAAGGGAAAACAAAACATCACAAAACAAACGAAGCAAACGAAACAAACAAACAAACAAACGAACGAAACAAACAAAAAAAAAAAAAAATTAAAAAAATTAACAAACAAACAAACAAACAAGCAAACAAACAAAAACAAATAAGAAAAACAGAAAACGCAGTACCGTTAGGGTTAGGGTTAGGGTTAGGGTTAGGGTTAGCGTTAGGGTTAGGGTTAGGGTTAGGGTTAGGGTTAGGGTTAGGGTTAGGGTTAGGGCCCATGAGGGGCGTCCTTCAATTGTAAAATGCCTTTAGACGCACGTGTCTAGTCGTCTTGTTGCATCGACCTAGAGGAGTTTTCTGATAGATCTTGCGCTTTGGGCTCAGTTAATCGGTCTGTATCCATTGTAAACACGGTGTCTGCCGTTAGAAAATCGTTAACCAGGCGTTCGTGAGCTTTAACAACCATCCCTTTGAGTTTAAAACGAACGTTTCTTCAAAAGCCACTCGAGATGGAGGTACTCACGGAGGTTTGTTACGGTAACAACCCTGTGGTTTGCCATCTTCTTTCTTTCCGCAGCGTCGCAAACGCATCGGCCGGTCTCTTAGGTGACGAAAAAACGTCTGATCTCTCGACTGGAATGCTTAACGTACTAAGATTAGTAGAGTTAGTACTAAGAGTTGCATCTGGCCGCCGTAATTTTCTTCGATGATGTCTTGAAAATTTCGTGACGTCGTTTTGAAACCTCTAGGGTCGATTTTAACCTTCGATCTTAAAGTCGATTTTAGCCTTCGGTGTGGCTCTGTACAACTTTTGCGGTGAAAAAGCTTGTGCGGAGTCTACAGTTGTATTTAGCCGACAGACGCTGGCAACGCAGAAACAGAATGACTCTTGGGCGGCGCAAACCGAGCGTTCAGCAAATTTCTAGCATTTTACGTCAAAGCGGACAATCTGCACGACAAATAAAGCTAACTTTCTCGTTGCAACAGTTAGTCACTGGACGTTGGACGAGTGTGTACAGCTGTTTTGCGTCGAAAGCCGACCGGTGGTCGGATGCGACTCTTCTTTTCATTCGAAAATCAGAACCTGGCCATCAGTCGTGTATCACCATCGAATGCTTAATGTAGTGATTTCTCGAAACGACAAAAGCTTGTAAAACAAACAGCTTCGCTGTACTGTTGCCTAATATGTTAACGGATGGCCAGGAACAACTTTGGTCTGTAATGAATGAGTTCGTTTTTCCATTCGAGGCACTAATTACTGCAGTTTTAAAAGTCACCTAAAGTATAAGCTCATCTCTCCATTCAAGAAAAACAAGCATCAGAGTTTCGGAAAGTTTGCATGCACGACACCACCATCGATGATACTTAAACAAACAGAAAATGAATTGCAAAACAGAACCACTGAATTGCAAAACATAACAACGGACAGCTTGTAAAAAGCATGGTGATGAGCTTCTTCAATCCAATCAAGGAACCAAGCATCACAGTTTCGGCAATGGTGCATGTGCAAATCAGCAAACTGTGATACTTAATCAAACAACTTCACTGTTTTGCTTAGTTTAAGAATGGATGGCTAAGAACAACCTCGTTAGTGAGTATGAAGTCATCTCTTCATTCAAGGAATTAATAATCAGAGTTTTTAGAAGTCTCTTACGTGCGATACTACTATCAACGGTACTTAATCAAACAGCCTCTCAGAATGGCCTAGTTTGAGAACGGAAGGCTAGGAACAACCTTAGTAGTGGGTCATCAGTTGAACTTTTCATTCAAGGAATTAAGCATCTAAAATCTGAAAAATAAAAAGAAGAGCTCTTTGTTGGAAGTTCTTATTTTTATTTTTCCTCAACTTCTATTTCTTTTCTTTTTTTCTTTTTTTTTTTTAATGATAGTTTTTCTTTTTTTTTATCTATTTTGTTCGTTTAAATTAATACAACAGGCGTTTTAGGTCGTTTCTGTAACATTATTTAACACTTTAAATTGTAATAAATATTTGAACAGAAGAAAATCCTTTTCGTAACGTTAAAATGTCATAAGAACATTTCATCTTTACCAAATACGCTTGTAAAAATAGTTTCACTTTTAAAGTTTGTTGTATATGTCTTTTAATTTAGTGAATCGCAATTTGGATTTTCTTAGGCGCACATCTACTTTAGTTGCTTTTTCTTAAAGAAAGGTCACCAGAGTTTTCTTACACAGCCCCTGCAGCATAATCTTTAACAAAATACTCTTTTGAAAAGTTTTACATTGAAATAAACAAAAGCCATTTGCGTAGTAAGTAGAGATAAATTAGAGAATAAAAAGTGCATAAACGCCTCGCTACTTTGATGAAGAAGAAACGGATGACTAGATGCAACTTTTTAATTTCGTGTGCTATCTCTTTCGATTAAGGTACTTTTTGAATATTTTTTCAAAGAAATGTTAGCGTAGTTTTCCTTTTTTAAATTTAAATCATGTTTAAAGGTAGTTTTTGAATGTTTTTTCAAAGAAATGTTAGCGTAGTTTTCCTTTTTTAAATTTAAATCATGTTTAAAGGTAGCTTTTGAATGTTTTTTCAAAGAAATGTTAGCGTAGTTTTCATCTATTAAATCTAAATTCATGTTTAAAGGTAGTTTTCGAATATTTTTTCAAAGAAATGTTAGCGTAGTTTTCCTCTTTTAGATCTAGCTTATGTTTAAGGTAGTTTTTGAGTATTTTTTCAAAGAAAAGTTAGCGAAGTTTTCCTCTTTTAGATCTAGCTTATGTTTAAGGTAGTTTTTAAATAATTTTTTAAAGAAAAGTTGGCATAGTTTTCCTCTTTTGGATATTGCTTATGTTTAAGGTAGTTTTTAAATACTTTTTTAAAGAATAGTTAGCGTAGTTTTCCTCTTTTTGATCTAGCTTATAATTCAGGTAGTTTTTGAATATTTTTTCAAATAAAAATTAGCAAAGTATAGTTTATTTAGCATGACATCACAAAATACTAAACTCAAAAAGGCAAGATAAAGTATAAGATAAACGTAAAATAAGATATAGATGAAACTAATGTTAGGCTGCATAAAATCAAAAACTGCATTGCCTATCATAAACACAAATGTCTAGTGAGAGCTTTTAAAGTTCGTTCTTTTCGTCTTTTAATTTGGTGAATCGCGATTTGAATTTTCTAAGGCGCACATGTCTTTCAGTTGCTTTTTTCTTAAGGCAAGGTCGCCAGAGTTTTTTTACGCAGCTCCTGCAGCATAATCTTTAACAAAATACTATTTTGTATATCATTACATAGAAATAAACAAAAACCATATGCGTAAACAGAGATAAATTAGAACGCAAAAGTGCATAAAAAGCCTCGCTACTTTGCTATAGAAGAAGTGGATGACTAGATACAACTTTGTAAATTCGTGTACTATCTCAATGGATTAAGGTATTTTTCGAAAGTTTTTTAAAAGCATAAATAGCGTAGTCTTCCTCTTTTAAATCAAGCTTATGTCTATGGCAGTTTTTGAATAGATTTTCAAAGAAAGGTTAGCGTAGTTTTCCACTTTTAAGTTTAGCTTATGTAGCTTGACAAAACAACACACAAAAAGACAAGATAAAATATCAGATAAACGTAAAATAAAATATAAATGAAACTAAAGTTAGGCTGCATAAAAAACAAACAACTTCATAATCTACTAGACATGTTTAAGTTGAATTAAGTAAAGTCCTTTGCGCAAATTTGGGTAAATAAGAGAGTAAAAATCCATAAAAAGCCTCGATACTTTGCTGAAGAAGAAGATGACTATATGCAACTTTTTAAAATCGTGAGCTATCTATATCGATTTAGGTCCTTTTTGAATAGTTTTTCAAAGAAAGGTTAGCGTAGTTTTCCTCTTTAAAGTTTAACTTATGTAGCTTGACATCACAGAACACAAAAAGATGAAATAAAATATAAGACAAACGTAAAATGAAAAATAGATGTAGCTGAAGTTAGGCTGCATAAAAAACCAACAACATAATAATCTACTAGGCATGTTTAAATTGAATTAAATAAAATCCTTTGCGCAAAAATAGGTATGTTAGAGAGTAAAAGTGCATAGAAAGCCTCGCTACTTTGCTGTGAAAGAAGTGGATGACTAGATACAACTTTTTAAAATCCTGTGCTATCTCTATCGATTAAGGTAGTTTTCGAAAGTTTTTTCAAAGCAAAAATAGCGTAGTCTTCCTCTTTTAAATCTAGATTATGTCTAAGGTAGTTTTTGAACAGCTTTTCAAAGAAAGGTTAGCGTAGCTTTCCTCTTTTAAGTTTAGCTTATGTAGCTTGACATCACAAAACACAAAACTCAAAAAGACAAAATAAAATATAAGATAAACGTAAAATAAAATATAGATGAAGCTAAAGTTAGACTGCATAAAAAAACAACAACGTAATAATCTACTAGAATCTAATAAAACCCTATGCGCAATTGTAGGTATGTTAGAGAGTAAAAGTGCATGAAAAGCCTCGCTACTTTGTTAAAGGTAGTTTTTGAATAGTTTTTCAAAGCAAGTTTAGCGTAGTTTTCCTCTTTTATGTTTAGACTATGTAGCTTGACATCACAAAACACAAAACACTAAAAGGAAAGGTAATATAAAAGTTAATCGTAAAATAAAATGTAGGTGAAATAATAATCTTCTATATATGTTTGGATTGAATTAAATGAATTCTTTTGCGTAAATATAAGCAAACTAGTGAGAAAAAGTGCATAAAGAGCCTCGCTACTTTGCTGCAGAAGAAGTGGATGACTATATGCAATTTTTTAAAATCGTGTGCTATCTCTATCGATTAAGGTAGTTTTCGAAAGTTTTTTCAAAGTAAAAATAGTGTAGTTTTCCTCTTTTAAATCTAGCTTTTGTCTAGGGTAGTTTATGAATAGATTTTCAAAGAAAGGTTAGCGTAGCATTCCACTTTTAAGTTTAGCTTAAGTTGCTTGGCATCACAAAACTCAAAACTCAAAAAGAAAAGATAAAATATATGATAAACCTAAAACATAATATAGATGAAACTAAAGTTAGGCTGCATAAAAAACCAACAACATAATAATCTACTAGGCATGTTTAAATTGAATTAAATAAAATCCTTTGCGCAAATGTAGGTATGTTAGAGAGTAAAAGTGCATGAAAAGCCTCGCTACTTTGTTAAAGGTAGTTTTTGAATAGTTTTTCAAAGCAAGTTTAGCGTAGTTTTTCTCTTTTATGTTTAGACTATGTAGCTTGACATCACAAAACACAAAGCTCAAAAAGGCAAGATAAAATTTAAGTTAATCGTAAAATATAGATGAAACAAAGTTTAGACTGCATAAAAAACCAACAACATAATAATCTACTAGGCATGTTTAAGTTGAATTAAATAATGTCCTTTGCGCAAATTTGGGTAAATAAGAGAGTAAAAGTCCATAAAAAGCCTCGATACTTTGCTGAAGAAGAAGATGACTATATGCAACTTTTTAAAATTGTGAGCTATCTATATCGATTTAGGTCCTTTTTGAGTACTTTTTCAAAGAAAAGTTAGCGCAGTTTTCCCCTTTTAAGATTAGATTATGAAGCTTGACATAACAAAACACAAAACTAACAAAGGCAAGATAAAATATAAGGTAAACGCAATATAAAGCATAGATGAAACTAAAGTTAGGCTGCATAAAATAAACGGGTAACAATACTCTTCTATGTATGTTTACACTGAGTTAAATAAAATCCTTTGCGCAAATATAGGTATGTTAGAGAATAAAAGTGCATAAAAAGCCTCAGTACTTTGCTGTAGAAGAAGTGGATGAGTAGATACAATTTTTTAAATTTGTGTGCTATCTCTATCGAATAAGTTAGTTTTCGAGAGTTTTTTCAAAGCAAAACTAGCGTAGTGTTCCTCTTTTAAATCTAGATTATCTCAAAAATAGATTTCGAATAGTTTTTCAAAGAAAGGTTAGCGCAGCTTTCCTCTTTTAACATTAGCTTATGTAGCTTGACATCACAGAACACAAAAAGATAAAATAAAATATAAGACAAACGTAAAATGAAAAATAGATGTAGCTAAAGTTAGGCTGCATAAAAAACCAACAACATAATAATCTACTAGGCATGTTTAAATTGAATTAAATAAAATCCTTTGCGCAAAAATAGGTATGTTAGAGAGTAAAAACGCATAAAAAGCCTCGCTACTTTGTTAAAGGTAGTTTTTGAATAGTTTTTCAAAGACAGGTTAGCGTAAATTTCCTCTTTAAAGTTTAGCTTATGTAGTTTGACATCACAAAATATAAAACTCAAAAAGACAAGATAAAGTATAAGATAAACGCAAAATAAAATATAGATGAAACTAAAGTTAGGCTGCATACAAAACCAACAACATAATATTCTACTAGTTATGTTTAAATTGAATTAAATAAAATCCTTTACGCAAATATAGGTAAGTTAGAGAGTAAAAGTGCATAAAAAGCTTTACTTTGCTGAAGAAGAAGATGAATAGATGCAACTTTTTAAATTCGTGAGCTATCTCTATCGGTGTGAGGTAGTTTTTGAACAATTTTTCAAAGAAAAGTTAGCCTAGTTTTCTTCTTTTAAGTTTAAATTATGTAGCTTGACATCACAAAATACAAAACTCAAAAAGACAAGATAAAATATAAGATAAACGCAAAATAAAATATAGATGAAACTAAAGTTAGGCTGCATACAAAACCAACAACATAATATTCTACTAGAAAAGTTAGCCTAGTTTCCTTCTTTTAAGTTTAGATTATGTAGCTTGACATCACAAAACACAAAAAGGCAAGATAAAATACAAGGTAAACGTAAAATAAAATAGAAGTCAAACAAAAGTTAGGTTGCATAAATACAAAAACTGCATTGCCAAAAATAGAATTTGTTGTCTAGAAAGACCTTTTAAAGTTTGTTTCTTTCGTCTATTGACTTAGTGAATCGCGATCTGGTTTTTCTTAGGCGCGCTTGTTTCTTAGTTGTTTTTTTTTGTAAAGAAACTTTATTCAGACGTTTTTTTTACGCAACTCCTTTAACATTATTTTTAACAAAGTATTCTTTTATACGTGTTTACATTGAAATAAAACCCTTTGCGTAAATAGAGATAAATTAGAGAGCAAAAGTACATAAAAAGCCTCGCTACTTTGCAGAAGAAGAGTTGGATGGCAAGATTCGTGTGCTTTCTCTTTCGTTTAAGGTACTTTTTGAATATTTTTTCAAAGAAAAGTTAGCGTAGTTTTCCTCTTTTAAGTTTAGCTTACGCAGCTTGACATTACAAAACGCAAAAACCAATAAGGCATGATAAAATACAAGATAAACGTAAAATAAAATAGAAGTGAAACAAAAGTTAGACTGCATAAAAAAAAACAAACAAACAAAAAACATAATATACTTCTATGTATGTTTACATTGAACTAAATAAAATCCTTTGTGTAAATATATGAAAAAATAGAGAGTAAGAGTTCATAAAAAAGCCTCGCTATTTTGCTGAAGAAGAAATGGATGTCTAGATCTTTTAAAATAAGGAACGTTTTGATTTCTTTTTCCGAAAAATGTTTGGAGCAGTTTTCCTTTTTTAAATTTCACTTATGCAGCTTAACATCACAGGAAATATTATTTTGCTTTTTAACACACTCTTAAAAACATCAGAAGTAATTCTAAATGCAACTCTATTAAAAGTTTTCACAGAATAACAAAACGACTTCTTTTTTTTTTTTTTAAAGATAAAAAAAAGTTTGAACTATCTTTAAATAAGAAATGTGAGAACAGTTTAACAGAACTTCTTGTTTATTATGTCTTTAGCGAAACAGATAAAAATATTTGCAAAAGCATAGATAAAACAAACTACACAAAAGGCCCATCTTTATTGCCAAACTGAACAAACTTATCTAAACTACATAAATGGTCTCACGATATTGCCATATTGAACAAACTTTTCTAAACTACCCTCTTTTTGAATTTTTAGCTTCATGTTTTTAATTTTGTCTTTAATATGGCTTTGGTAGGAGTACTTTTGCAAGACATGAATGAGCTTGTCACTGCTATGATTTGCCAAGATGCCAAGGTAATCTTTGTACGAGCAACTTGAGCTTACATCTGTAAACACGTCTTGCAAGATGTATGCCAACACCAAAGCTGCACATCGTGGAAAACTTCTGGTGTTGAACCATTCGTTGTGGCCAGGGCAAGCATTCAGCTTTTCAACTATTTCATCTAAAATTTTACAAACTCAAGTCATAACACAAAGTGATTAAATCAAATATTCATTTGGTTCTGAAGTAAGACAAGATTTATTCTGTTTTTTTTTTTTATTTATTTTTTTTTTGTTGACCTTATTGTTTGCACTGATAGCAATAACTGGTTTTTGAAAGATTACCTAAATGGCATTGGCTAACTTCTGCTTTGTTTTCCTTTGTTCTTGGCTGAGTTGATCCTGAAATAAAATAAAACCATGTTCATTTTTCTAATTCATAAAAACCATCAACAGTTTCTAAGTGTTAGAGATGATAACAAGCTGTGCATGATTTCTAACGGTCATGTTTCTAACTTCATCATTAGAAATCGGGTAGACACAACTTTCTAAAAGTGCACTTAGCAATGATGGCTAGTTTTTGTTAACAGTTAACCATCTGAAATTGTGCAAGAAGAGGTTTGTGTTTATATATGTTTGTATAAATTAGGTTTTACATTACCGATGAGTTCTTGAGTGAAAGATGGCATTTCCAACTTGATTTTTTTTCTTCTTGGATCTTTTACTTCTAAAACATAATCAGTTTTAGTATCATTCACTTGTATAAACATTTAAGCAATCACAGAATTAGTCCTGCAACAAATACATACACACTTCTGTGTTGTTTTTTTGGTTTGTTTTGTTTTTTTTACAGCTTTAACAATAAAAATAGGGCAAGGAGTTGATTTGGGCATTTTCATTTTTTGAAAGCGTGTTGAGATTTGCATAAAAATCAAAAATCAAAAAGAATTTACCTCTGGATGTAGAGGCAAGACTTTGGCTAAATAGGCTACCAACAGATTGAACAGCATAAGGTGAGAGCTGCTTTGCAAGAACAGTACCAGCCTGTTGGACTGGAACAGCTGAAACTGGATCAGATGAAAGAAACAAACTGGGTTTGGCCAATGTTTGCTGAAAAGCAACAAGGCTAGGAGTCAGAGGAACAGAAAAGACCTCTTTTGAAGGACAGAAAGCGACTTGCTGAGAAGGAGAAGCAGAAACAGGTTTGGCAACCACTTGCTCACTAAAGTAAACTGGAGAAAGATTTGCATGGTGTTCAATAAAATCCGGTTCATCAGGAAATAATGTTAATGCAAGAGGAGAACAAGCTGTGCCAACAGGAACAGCTAGAGTCTGATCTACATCCATACAAACAGTTTGTTCATTAGGAACTAGTTGTGCAAGAGCAGGGGATAGTTCAAGAACTGGACCAGCGATTGTTTGTTCAGATGGAACAGACGAAACAGGAGTTGAGGTAGGTTCACACAAGAAATCTACAGCATGGTCGTTGCTATCCTCTAAAGGAACATTGTTTTCTACAGCTGGAGCAAACGGAACCACTGTGGTACAGCTGAAAGTAGCAGCACATTCTTCAGAGTCAGAACCGGAGTCTAAATCTTCCTCAAAGATGTCCTCAACCTCATGAAAACCGTACTCCTCTGCATTAGTTTGGAGCCAGTCCATCACATCCTTCTCCTTCTTTGGTGGTCTCTCAGACTTTTCAACAGTCAAAGACTCTATGACTCCGAAGGACTGTCCGATGCCCAGGGCAAAGCGCAACTCCTCTGCAGCGTTCCACTGGGACACATAAAAGCTATCCATTGTGTTCCTGCTGTGCTTCATGTAGAGTGTAGCAAACCGCTCGCGATCTTCTTTGCTGTTGTTGGCAAAGTAAGTGGCTATCGAACCGCGAATGCAAGTGGGAGTAAGACGCTTCATGGGAATGTTTACTTGGCTTTTTCTGAAGCAGGACGTCAGGCAAGAGGAGATAGCAGAGGAACCCATCTGGTAAACAGGCACTCTAGTTGCACCGAGTGTCACACATTCGTCTTTGTTGGGTCTCATCGATGGAAAAAGGGGCCTGTAGCAGTCGCTCAACTCCAAAACAGTCTTGGTGTCTGCAGCCATGTAGTGAGAGTCGTTGACAAGAAGGTCTCTGTATCTCAGCAAATAAATATCGATCAACACTTTCAAGTCGTTCGGCACTAGAATGTTTTTGGCTCCGTACTTGTATGCTGTTTTGTAGCGCTCTTGCACAATGCAATATCCACACTCACTCTTCTCAGCAGCCATGTAGTCTCTAATGTTTAAAAGAGCAATGTTAGATTTTCTTAAACTGTTAATTACAGTGACAGAGAGCAGAAGATGGTTTCGTAGAGACACAGCATTGTCTCTAGTCGGTGTAAGAGACGGCTTTCTAATCGATTCCACTAACTCTCTTACGTATGCAGACTTGCCATATTCGGTCAGCAAACTGACATTGATGATGTTGATGCATTTTTTGCTTTTCACAAGGCTCCTCCTCAAAGAACGAAAGGGCCTCAGCACTTTTTGTAACTCCTCCACCTTGCAGCGCAAACGTCGGATGGCCTCATGAGAAAGTCCGAAATAGACATTCCTGGCTTCACTGAAACGAAACAGGAGACAAAGGTAGACGAGGCGGTTGTACAACGTGTGACAAGACATGGCTTTTGTTTGGTCAAGTTCACTCAGCTTGGAATTGAGCTGAATGTTTTTAAAGTGCATGGAAAAGTATCTATCCTCCAAAACGTTGGAATTGGTGAGAGCGTTCGGGTGCAGCGTCAGCGTGCTGTCACAACATGTCAATATTTCAACAACTGCATTTTTGTAGATCTTTGCTTGTGACAAAGTGTTGTTGTTGGCTACCACAAGCCACTTTTCAAAATCTCTGAAGAGCTCATCTGCTGACTGGTAATAAAAGTGAAAAGCATCTTTGTCCAGCTGAAACAAGAGTCTCTTATCTTCTGTCAAGACGGAGGAGTTGGAAACCAAGTGCTTTAAGGAATTAAAATCAGAGTCTAGGACAGATTCGGTGTTCAGCTCTTTGTTTTCTACAGAGGTGCAGTGGTTTGCAGAAGGAGCCTCGGATGAGGGCAAGCTTAAAAGAGGATCAGAGGAAAGAACCGGAGAAGAAAAAGAGGAGGAAGGCCCAGGAGCAGAGGATGCAGAGCCTGATGCAGACGCTTGTTCAGCTACTGGCTTAATACCAAAGAAGGCAGGTCGAATAAATTGAGGGACATAGAGCTTCTCGTTGTCGTATCGCTTTGCCTCTGCAATCTTTTGTTTGATCGTCTTGGAATCGTAGAAATGAGTCTCTTTCAAGTGTATGTCCAGTCGGTCGTAATACTTCCAACATTGCAAACAGGGGTAAGGTTTTGGACAGCCGGACTTGCGTTCGAGACGAGCATGCTGAAACTTCCTGACCATTGCAGAGTAAAAGATGGAAGCTTCATCCAAAGTCCAAGAATGATCTTTTTTAGTCAAGTGTCTTTTAATGCTTGTGGACGAATGTTTGCACAAAGGCATCGGACAGCTAACAGCGTACCTCTTCTTGGTACCATAGAAAGGTACAACCCTGTTTACGGAGCCACACGCTGCAACTAATGCGGCCCTGACTTTGTTTTTGAGCTTTAAGTCTCTCTGTTCTTGTGACTGCCTTCTTTTCTTTTTTTTCGCTTTAGAGTTCGGAGAAGGGGCAACAACAGTGTTGTTTTCTTGTGAAGAAGACATGTTCAGGTGTTTGTTTGCAACGGTTTATGCTAAAAAAAAAGAAAACAGTTAGTGAGAGTGTTTTTCTTCTGCCTGCATCCAATCCTGGAATGTTTACAACTGCAGGGAAGAGCTGTGTTTTTTCGAATCCTCTGCAAAAGAGAAAAAAGAAAGAAAAGAGAGCAACAAGAAGAAACAAAGTTTCCACTAGCAAATGAAAAAGAATGAGAGCAACTAGCATTACATGCATGGTGGCAGCAGTGATTGCTATTATGAGAAGGAGAATGAGAAAAAAAAAAAAAAAAAAGAAACAAATAAATAAAGAGATGGAGTTTGAGAGGATCTCGCAACCATATGACTCAAAGAAAGAAACTGTGTTGAAAAAAGGCAAGAGAGGGCAAATAGAACTTGCTAACAAGGACAAATGACAGACATAACTACAACAGTAACAACTCTCATTGCAAGCATAATAACAACAACAGCATCAGCATCACTGACTCAGAGAGTGTTGACAAAACAAAACAGATTAAAAAAACAAGCAATGTGGCTGAACCGTAACAACAATCATTGCATGTATAACAACAACAACAACAACAACAACAACAGCAACAGCATCACTGACTCAGAGGGTATTGATAAAAAAAAACAAACAAAACAAAAACAAAACAAAAAAAACAAATAAAAAAACAAAACAGGCAAATTGGGTGAACAGTAACAACTCTCATTGCAAGCATAATAACAACAACAGCATCAGCATCAGCATCACTGACTCAGAGAGTGTTGACAAAATAAAATAGATAATAAACAAGCAAAGTGGGTGAACAGTAACAACTCTCACTGCAAGCATAATAACAACAACAGCATCAGCATCAGCATCACTGACTCAGAGAGTGTTGATAAAATAAAACAGACTATAAACAAACAAAGTGGGTGAACAGTAACAGCTCTCATTGAAAGCATAATAACAACAACAGCATCAGCAACAGCATCACTAACTCAGAGGATATATAAAAAAACAAACAAACAAACAAACAAAAAAAAAAAAAACAAGCAAAGTGGCTGAACAGTAACAGCTATCATTGCAAGTAAAATAACAACAACAGCATCAGCAACATCATCACTGACTCAGAGAGTGGTGATAAAATAAAACAGATTAAAAAACAAGCAAAGTGGCTAAACAGTAACAACTATAACTACAAGTAAAATAACAAAAGCAGCAACAGCATCACTAACTCGCAGGGTGTTGATAAAAAAACAACAACAAACAAATAAAGCAAGCAAAGTGGGTGAACATTAACACTCATTGCAACTATAATAACACCAACAGCAACAGCATCAGTGACTCAAAGGGTGTTGATAAACAAAAACAAAAGCACAAACAAAACAAGCAAAGTGGGTGAACATTAACAACACTTATTGCAAGCATAATAACAACAACACCATCAGCATCACTGACTCAGAGAGTGTTGATAAAATAAAATAATTTATAAACAAGCCAAGTTGGTGAACATTAACAAACACTCATTGCAGCTATAATAAGAATAAGAACAACAGCAACAGCAACACCATCACTGACTCAGAGAGTGTTGATAAAATAAAATAGATTATAAACATGCCAAGTTGGTGAACATTAACAAACACTCATTGCAACTATAACAACGACTACAGCAACAGCATCACTTACTCAGAGAGTGTTGAGAAAAAAAAACAAACAAAAAAAAAAAACAAACAAAACAGAAAACAAAAATACAAGCCAAGTGGGGGAACATTAACAAACACTCATTGCAACTATAACAACAACAACAGCAACAGCATCACTTACTCAGAGAGTGTTTATAAATAAAACAAAAAACAAAAACAAAAAACAAAAATACAAGCCAAGTGGGTGATTACTAACAGCGCTAACAGCAGCAATAACAGTGTCCTTAGAAACAACAAACAAGTACAACAGCAACAACTGCTTTTACAGAGTATAACAATAACAACAACATGGCTGACACAAGTGTCAATGGCACTAACAACAACAAAAGGGTTGGAATAAAAACCTGTAGGCAAAAGGAGAGCTGCATTCAGACAAGATCGATTACAAAGAGGCTCTTCTTTAAGACAGAGGAGAAACTGCTTTTGAGGGACAGAGGGACTTTTGTTGTTGCTGTTGTGCAGAAACCAACAAACTTTTATTGAACCGAATATAACCGAACATAACCGAAAGTCTTGTTTGCTTCTGTTTTGTGCCATCAAGAAGGGAAAACAAAACATCACGAAACAAACGAAGCAAACGAAACAAACAAACAAACAAACGAACGAAACAAACAAAAAAAAAAAATTAAATAAATTAACAAACAAACAAACAAGCAAACAAACAAAAACAAATAAGAAAAACAGAAAACGCAGTACCGAAACCTCGCCATTTTTTATCCTTCCTCAAGCTTTCTTTGGGCGCCAAAGACCGAGAAAGCTGCGCAAGCGTGACGTTTAGGGGGGTGGGGGGGTGGGGGTACTTAAGGCCAGCAGACCGACCAATGGCAAGCTTAGGAGAGACCCACGTGAATGCTACATTTTCTTTCTATGCTAGCTGGATCCGCTCAAAGTCTGGAATTTCCAGCATTCACGTGTCATCACTCCAGCCACCAGATTGGCCCACACTTTGCACACTTTCAAGACTAGAAACTCACTTGTGCTCAATTTGAGCAAAAAAAAAAAAAAACTAAGTCTCGCATGGCGACAACTTTTCGAAAAGCAAACAAAGCAACGACCTTCCTTTCGAATCCCTTGCATTTCAAACGAAGGCAAACGAAGAAAAAACAAAAACAAATACACAAAAACAAAACCGAAAAGGGAGAGAGAGAGAGCAAGTCGACTCATTTCTTTCGACTGCCTTAAACGAGAAGTCTAAAACGTTTAAAAGTTGAAAACTAAGTTTTTTAAATGAACTGCACCGAAAAAACTTTACGACAGTTTAGCTGGTTAAAAACGCAGAGGAATATATTTTATAAAATTTAAGCGTTCTAAAGATGTCCATTTGTGTTTTTGTCTTTTTTTATTTTGGTTTGTTTCTGGTTTGTTTCTTTTTTTAAATTCTAGCGATCGAGCATATTTGAACGGTTTCATCAACCTGTTGGCGCACGTGCTCTAGAGCTAGAACTTTGATTGCTTTTGTTGTTGAGAATTGAGAATGTCCGAGCAGGTTTTTTTATCGATTTCATCGCTTGTGGCGAGGCAAAATCAAAACGCTTTTTGGACGAAAGAAAAGAGATTAAAAGGAAAAAAGAGAAGAAAACAAAACAAAAAAAACAAAAAACAAAAAAATAGGTTATGTGTCATAAACATTTATTTTCTTTTTTCATCGCTTGTGGCGAGGCAAAATCAAAACGCTTTTTGGACGAAAGAAAAGAGATTAAAAGGAAAAAAGAGAAGAAAACAAAACAAAAAAAACAAAAAACAAAAAAATAGGTTATGTGTCATAAACATTTATTTTCTCACGCGATGACGTCTAGTTTTGTTACAGTAATTAAATCATGGTATCAAGTTTGTAATTTCTATCTTATTTTTAGTTACGGATAATTGCCAATTATGTCACGTTTAGTATACACAACGCTGTTTTCTTAATAGCAATATGATACAAACAAGTTATAAAAAAAAAAGCGTTCGCTCGATCTTCCTTAGTCAGTTGAACAAAAAGAAATTTTCACAACATATTATTGATTTGGTTGTCCTAGCAAGCTGTTTTAGCAAACGGCTAGAGGTTGCAACTGTTGTTCATTGAAAACGAAAAATCTAGCGTCAGCAAGAAATTTTTGAATACATAATGTACACAAAAGTGGCACTAACAAATAAAAATGTAAAAAAACTGTTTACCTTGATGCCAGACTCGCAGAGATGTTGTCGCTCGTAGCTATCGACTGCGAACAGCTTTGTTGTTTTTCGAAGTGCCTCTTCATTCTACTTATAGCCGAAGTTTTGGCTTCGAAAAAAAATACGAACGTCGTTAAGCTCAACGAGCTGCTTTAATTGTTGTTCGTGCGAAAACGAAATGCTTAAAACGGATAAAAGTGTTGGCGTAATTACACTTTTCGACCGCGATGCAGTTTGTCAACTCTAGCGTACTTTTTTGGCTCGTGGAGCAAAAGCCTCATGATAATAGCAAAGGCTTAAAATGTCTTAACATGTCAGCAAAGGCTTAATATGCTTAATAAACTGTGGTTAAGCTTTTGCGGTGCAGTTCATTTACAACTTAATTTGCAACTTGCTGGCACAAGCAAACGTTTATGACTTCTCGTTTAAGACAGTTGAGCGAAATCAGTCGACTCACTCATTCTCCCTTTTCTGTTTTGTTTTTGTTTTGTTTTTTTGTTTTTGTTTTTGTTTTTTGTTTGTTTTTTTTTCTTTGTTTGTCTTTTGTTTAAAATGTAAAAAACTCGAAAGGAAAGTTGTTGCTTTGTTTGCTTATTGAAAGTTTTCGCCAGTTGCAAGACTTAGTTTTGTTTTTGTTTACTTATTAAAATATCGAGGAAAATATTTGAGGACATCGCATTCTAATGGTGCCTTTATAACAACATCTAACGATTTAACGTTTAATGTTGTGCTCAAAAAAAAAATTCTTTTTATATCTCTCAATGGTCTCCAAAGATAAAACTGCCGACCAATCGCAACGATTAAACAGCCAACCAATGGCAGCTCAATGGTCTCCAAACAAGAGACTGCCGACCAATGGCAGCTCAGTGGTTTGAGAAGTGAGATCATTCGATTTCCTTTTATTATCTCCAGTTTGAACTAGTGCTTGGCTTGTGGTGCAGAAACTAAAACTTCCCGTTTTTGTATTTTGTTTTGAATTTCTTTGCTTTGAGCTTTTTAATCGATCGATAGCTTTAGGAGAAAAGAAGAAACCCCTCTGACGAAGTCTTGGCTTTTTTAAAAACGCTCAAATTTTGGCATACAAATCTCATACGAAACGCTACTTTGATGTCAAGCTTTCGTTACTCCCTACTCCCTTCTAGCGGAGGGCGGCAAAAAGGTGTTGCATCCTAGAGCTAAAAGTGAGGAGGGAAGCAAGTTTTTTTTTCGTTTTGTTTGCTTTTTTATGTTTTTTGTTTTTTTGAGGGGGGAGAGTTAGAGGGTAAGGGGGTTAGGATTAGAGGGGGTTGGGGTTACGGTTTGGAAACCTGGGGACGAGGATATCAAGCAGGAGTTTGGTGTTAAGGTTAAAGGGCCCACGAGGGGCGTCCTTCAATTGTAAAATGCCTTTAGACGCACGTGTCTAGTCGTCTTGTTGCATCGACCTAGAGGAGTTTTCTGATAGATCTTGCGCTTTGGGCTCAGTTAATCGGTCTGTATCCATTGTAAACACGGTGTCTGCCGTTAGAAAATCGTTAACCAGGCGTTCGTGAGCTTTAACAACCATCCCTTTGAGTTTAAAACGAACGTTTCTTCAAAAGCCACTCGAGATGGAGGTACTCACGGAGGTTTGTTACGGTAACAACCCTGTGGTTTGCCATCTTCTTTCTTTCCGCAGCGTCGCAAACGCATCGGCCGGTCTCTTAGGTGACGAAAAAACGTCTGATCTCTCGACTGGAATGCTTAACGTACTAAGATTAGTAGAGTTAGTACTAAGAGTTGCATCTGGCCGCCGTAATTTTCTTCGATGATGTCTTGAAAATTTCGTGACGTCGTTTTCAAACCTCTAGGGTCGATTTTAACCTTCGACCTTAAAGTCGATTTTAGCCTTCGGTGTGGCTCTGTACAACTTTTGCGGTGAAAAAGCTTGTGCGGAGTCTACAGTTGTATTTAGCCGACAGACGCTGGCAACGCAGAAACAGAATGACTCTTGGGCGGCGCAAACCGAGCGTTCAGCAAATTTCTAGCATTTTACGTCAAAGCGGACAATCTGCACGACAAATAAAGCTAACTTTCTCGTTGCAACAGTTAGTCACTGGACGTTGGACGAGTGTGTACAGCTGTTTTGCGTCGAAAGCCGACCGGTGGTCGGATGCGACTCTTCTTTTCATTCGAAAATCAGAACCTGGCCATCAGTCGTGTATCACCATCGAATGCTTAATGTAGTGATTTCTCGAAACGACAAAAGCTTGTAAAACAAACAGCTTCGCTGTACCGTTGCCTAATATGTTAACGGATGGCCAGGAACAACTTTGGTCTGTAATGAATGAGTTCGTTTTTCCATTCGAGGCACTAATTACTGCAGTTTTAAAAGTCACCTAAAGTATAAGCTCATCTCTCCATTCAAGAAAAACAAGCATCAGAGTTTCGGAAAGTTTGCATGCACGACACCACCATCGATGATACTTAAACAAACAGAAAATGAATTGCAAAACAGAACCACTGAATTGCAAAACATAACAACGGACAGCTTGTAAAAAGCATGGTGATGAGCTTCTTCAATCCAATCAAGGAACCAAGCATCACAGTTTCGGCAATGGTGCATGTGCAAATCAGCAAACTGTGATACTTAATCAAACAACTTCACTGTTTTGCTTAGTTTAAGAATGGATGGCTAAGAACAACCTCGTTAGTGAGTATGAAGTCATCTCTTCATTCAAGGAATTAATAATCAGAGTTTTTAGAAGTCTCTTACGTGCGATACTACTATCAACGGTACTTAATCAAACAGCCTCTCAGAATGGCCTAGTTTGAGAACGGAAGGCTAGGAACAACCTTAGTAGTGGGTCATCAGTTGAACTTTTCATTCAAGGAATTAAGCATCTAAAATCTGAAAAATAAAAAGAAGAGCTCTTTGTTGGAAGTTCTTATTTTTATTTTTCCTCAACTTCTATTTCTTTTCTTTTTTTCTTTTTTTTTTTTTAATGATAGTTTTTCTTTTTTTTTATCTATTTTGTTCGTTTAAATTAATACAACAGGCGTTTTAGGTCGTTTCTGTAACATTATTTAACACTTTAAATTGTAATAAATATTTGAACAGAAGAAAATCCTTTTCGTAACGTTAAAATGTCATAAGAACATTTCATCTTTACCAAATACGCTTGTAAAAATAGTTTCACTTTTAAAGTTTGTTGTATATGTCTTTTAATTTAGTGAATCGCAATTTGGATTTTCTTAGGCGCACATCTACTTTAGTTGCTTTTTCTTAAAGAAAGGTCACCAGAGTTTTCTTACACAGCCCCTGCAGCATAATCTTTAACAAAATACTCTTTTGAAAAGTTTTACATTGAAATAAACAAAAGCCATTTGCGTAGTAAGTAGAGATAAATTAGAGAATAAAAAGTGCATAAACGCCTCGCTACTTTGATGAAGAAGAAACGGATGACTAGATGCAACTTTTTAATTTCGTGTGCTATCTCTTTCGATTAAGGTACTTTTTGAATATTTTTTCAAAGAAATGTTAGCGTAGTTTTCCTTTTTTAAATTTAAATCATGTTTAAAGGTAGTTTTTGAATGTTTTTTCAAAGAAATGTTAGCGTAGTTTTCCTTTTTTAAATTTAAATCATGTTTAAAGGTAGCTTTTGAATGTTTTTTCAAAGAAATGTTAGCGTAGTTTTCATCTATTAAATCTAAATTCATGTTTAAAGGTAGTTTTCGAATATTTTTTCAAAGAAATGTTAGCGTAGTTTTCCTCTTTTAGATCTAGCTTATGTTTAAGGTAGTTTTTGAGTATTTTTTCAAAGAAAAGTTAGCGTAGTTTTCCTCTTTTAGATCTAGCTTATGTTTAAGGTAGTTTTTAAATATTTTTTTAAAGAAAAGTTGGCATAGTTTTCCTCTTTTGGATATTGCTTATGTTTAAGGTAGTTTTTAAATACTTTTTTAAAGAATAGTTAGCGTAGTTTTCCTCTTTTTGATCTAGCTTATAATTCAGGTAGTTTTTGAATATTTTTTCAAATAAAAATTAGCAAAGTATAGTTTATTTAGCATGACATCACAAAATACTAAACTCAAAAAGGCAAGATAAAGTATAAGATAAACGTAAAATAAGATATAGATGAAACTAATGTTAGGCTGCATAAAATCAAAAACTGCATTGCCTATCATAAACACAAATGTCTAGTGAGAGCTTTTAAAGTTCGTTCTTTTCGTCTTTTAATTTGGTGAATCGCGATTTGAATTTTCTAAGGCGCACATGTCTTTCAGTTGCTTTTTTCTTAAGGCAAGGTCGCCAGAGTTTTTTTACGCAGCTCCTGCAGCATAATCTTTAACAAAATACTATTTTGTATATCATTACATAGAAATAAACAAAAACCATATGCGTAAACAGAGATAAATTAGAACGCAAAAGTGCATAAAAAGCCTCGCTACTTTGCTATAGAAGAAGTGGATGACTAGATACAACTTTGTAAATTCGTGTACTATCTCAATGGATTAAGGTATTTTTCGAAAGTTTTTTAAAAGCATAAATAGCGTAGTCTTCCTCTTTTAAATCAAGCTTATGTCTATGGCAGTTTTTGAATAGATTTTCAAAGAAAGGTTAGCGTAGTTTTCCACTTTTAAGTTTAGCTTATGTAGCTTGACAAAACAACACACAAAAAGACAAGATAAAATATCAGATAAACGTAAAATAAAATATAAATGAAACTAAAGTTAGGCTGCATAAAAAACAAACAACTTCATAATCTACTAGACATGTTTAAGTTGAATTAAGTAAAGTCCTTTGCGCAAATTTGGGTAAATAAGAGAGTAAAAATCCATAAAAAGCCTCGATACTTTGCTGAAGAAGAAGATGACTATATGCAACTTTTTAAAATCGTGAGCTATCTATATCGATTTAGGTCCTTTTTGAATAGTTTTTCAAAGAAAGGTTAGCGTAGTTTTCCTCTTTAAAGTTTAACTTATGTAGCTTGACATCACAGAACACAAAAAGATGAAATAAAATATAAGACAAACGTAAAATGAAAAATAGATGTAGCTGAAGTTAGGCTGCATAAAAAACCAACAACATAATAATCTACTAGGCATGTTTAAATTGAATTAAATAAAATCCTTTGCGCAAAAATAGGTATGTTAGAGAGTAAAAGTGCATAGAAAGCCTCGCTACTTTGCTGTGAAAGAAGTGGATGACTAGATACAACTTTTTAAAATCCTGTGCTATCTCTATCGATTAAGGTAGTTTTCGAAAGTTTTTTCAAAGCAAAAATAGCGTAGTCTTCCTCTTTTAAATCTAGATTATGTCTAAGGTAGTTTTTGAACAGCTTTTCAAAGAAAGGTTAGCGTAGCTTTCCTCTTTTAAGTTTAGCTTATGTAGCTTGACATCACAAAACACAAAACTCAAAAAGACAAAATAAAATATAAGATAAACGTAAAATAAAATATAGATGAAGCTAAAGTTAGACTGCATAAAAAAACAACAACGTAATAATCTACTAGAATCTAATAAAACCCTATGCGCAATTGTAGGTATGTTAGAGAGTAAAAGTGCATGAAAAGCCTCGCTACTTTGTTAAAGGTAGTTTTTGAATAGTTTTTCAAAGCAAGTTTAGCGTAGTTTTCCTCTTTTATGTTTAGACTATGTAGCTTGACATCACAAAACACAAAACACTAAAAGGAAAGGTAATATAAAAGTTAATCGTAAAATAAAATGTAGGTGAAATAATAATCTTCTATATATGTTTGGATTGAATTAAATGAATTCTTTTGCGTAAATATAAGCAAACTAGTGAGAAAAAGTGCATAAAGAGCCTCGCTACTTTGCTGCAGAAGAAGTGGATGACTATATGCAATTTTTTAAAATCGTGTGCTATCTCTATCGATTAAGGTAGTTTTCGAAAGTTTTTTCAAAGTAAAAATAGTGTAGTTTTCCTCTTTTAAATCTAGCTTTTGTCTAGGGTAGTTTATGAATAGATTTTCAAAGAAAGGTTAGCGTAGCATTCCACTTTTAAGTTTAGCTTAAGTTGCTTGGCATCACAAAACTCAAAACTCAAAAAGAAAAGATAAAATATATGATAAACCTAAAACATAATATAGATGAAACTAAAGTTAGGCTGCATAAAAAACCAACAACATAATAATCTACTAGGCATGTTTAAATTGAATTAAATAAAATCCTTTGCGCAAATGTAGGTATGTTAGAGAGTAAAAGTGCATGAAAAGCCTCGCTACTTTGTTAAAGGTAGTTTTTGAATAGTTTTTCAAAGCAAGTTTAGCGTAGTTTTTCTCTTTTATGTTTAGACTATGTAGCTTGACATCACAAAACACAAAGCTCAAAAAGGCAAGATAAAATTTAAGTTAATCGTAAAATATAGATGAAACAAAGTTTAGACTGCATAAAAAACCAACAACATAATAATCTACTAGGCATGTTTAAGTTGAATTAAATAATGTCCTTTGCGCAAATTTGGGTAAATAAGAGAGTAAAAGTCCATAAAAAGCCTCGATACTTTGCTGAAGAAGAAGATGACTATATGCAACTTTTTAAAATTGTGAGCTATCTATATCGATTTAGGTCCTTTTTGAGTACTTTTTCAAAGAAAAGTTAGCGCAGTTTTCCCCTTTTAAGATTAGATTATGAAGCTTGACATAACAAAACACAAAACTAACAAAGGCAAGATAAAATATAAGGTAAACGCAATATAAAGCATAGATGAAACTAAAGTTAGGCTGCATAAAATAAACGGGTAACAATACTCTTCTATGTATGTTTACACTGAGTTAAATAAAATCCTTTGCGCAAATATAGGTATGTTAGAGAATAAAAGTGCATAAAAAGCCTCAGTACTTTGCTGTAGAAGAAGTGGATGAGTAGATACAATTTTTTAAATTTGTGTGCTATCTCTATCGAATAAGTTAGTTTTCGAGAGTTTTTTCAAAGCAAAACTAGCGTAGTGTTCCTCTTTTAAATCTAGATTATCTCAAAAATAGATTTCGAATAGTTTTTCAAAGAAAGGTTAGCGCAGCTTTCCTCTTTTAACATTAGCTTATGTAGCTTGACATCACAGAACACAAAAAGATAAAATAAAATATAAGACAAACGTAAAATGAAAAATAGATGTAGCTAAAGTTAGGCTGCATAAAAAACCAACAACATAATAATCTACTAGGCATGTTTAAATTGAATTAAATAAAATCCTTTGCGCAAAAATAGGTATGTTAGAGAGTAAAAACGCATAAAAAGCCTCGCTACTTTGTTAAAGGTAGTTTTTGAATAGTTTTTCAAAGACAGGTTAGCGTAAATTTCCTCTTTAAAGTTTAGCTTATGTAGTTTGACATCACAAAATATAAAACTCAAAAAGACAAGATAAAGTATAAGATAAACGCAAAATAAAATATAGATGAAACTAAAGTTAGGCTGCATACAAAACCAACAACATAATATTCTACTAGTTATGTTTAAATTGAATTAAATAAAATCCTTTACGCAAATATAGGTAAGTTAGAGAGTAAAAGTGCATAAAAAGCTTTACTTTGCTGAAGAAGAAGATGAATAGATGCAACTTTTTAAATTCGTGAGCTATCTCTATCGGTGTGAGGTAGTTTTTGAACAATTTTTCAAAGAAAAGTTAGCCTAGTTTTCTTCTTTTAAGTTTAAATTATGTAGCTTGACATCACAAAATACAAAACTCAAAAAGACAAGATAAAATATAAGATAAACGCAAAATAAAATATAGATGAAACTAAAGTTAGGCTGCATACAAAACCAACAACATAATATTCTACTAGAAAAGTTAGCCTAGTTTCCTTCTTTTAAGTTTAGATTATGTAGCTTGACATCACAAAACACAAAAAGGCAAGATAAAATACAAGGTAAACGTAAAATAAAATAGAAGTCAAACAAAAGTTAGGTTGCATAAATACAAAAACTGCATTGCCAAAAATAGAATTTGTTGTCTAGAAAGACCTTTTAAAGTTTGTTTCTTTCGTCTATTGACTTAGTGAATCGCGATCTGGTTTTTCTTAGGCGCGCTTGTTTCTTAGTTGTTTTTTTTTGTAAAGAAACTTTATTCAGACGTTTTTTTTACGCAACTCCTTTAACATTATTTTTAACAAAGTATTCTTTTATACGTGTTTACATTGAAATAAAACCCTTTGCGTAAATAGAGATAAATTAGAGAGCAAAAGTACATAAAAAGCCTCGCTACTTTGCAGAAGAAGAATTGGATGGCAAGATTCGTGTGCTTTCTCTTTCGTTTAAGGTACTTTTTGAATATTTTTTCAAAGAAAAGTTAGCGTAGTTTTCCTCTTTTAAGTTTAGCTTACGCAGCTTGACATTACAAAACGCAAAAACCAATAAGGCATGATAAAATACAAGATAAACGTAAAATAAAATAGAAGTGAAACAAAAGTTAGACTGCATAAAAAAAAACAAACAAACAAAAAACATAATATACTTCTATGTATGTTTACATTGAACTAAATAAAATCCTTTGTGTAAATATATGAAAAAATAGAGAGTAAGAGTTCATAAAAAAGCCTCGCTATTTTGCTGAAGAAGAAATGGATGTCTAGATCTTTTAAAATAAGGAACGTTTTGATTTCTTTTTCCGAAAAATGTTTGGAGCAGTTTTCCTTTTTTAAATTTCACTTATGCAGCTTAACATCACAGGAAATATTATTTTGCTTTTTAACAAACTCTTAAAAACATCAGAAGTAATTCTAAATGCAACTCTATTAAAAGTTTTCACAGAATAACAAAACGACTTCTTTTTTTTTTTTTTAAAGATAAAAAAAAGTTTGAACTATCTTTAAATAAGAAATGTGAGAACAGTTTAACAGAACTTCTTGTTTATTATGTCTTTAGCGAAACAGATAAAAATATTTGCAAAAGCATAGATAAAACAAACTACACAAAAGGCCCATCTTTATTGCCAAACTGAACAAACTTATCTAAACTACATAAATGGTCTCACGATATTGCCATATTGAACAAACTTTTCTAAACTACCCTCTTTTTGAATTTTTAGCTTCATGTTTTTAATTTTGTCTTTAATATGGCTTTGGTAGGAGTACTTTTGCAAGACATGAATGAGCTTGTCACTGCTATGATTTGCCAAGATGCCAAGGTAATCTTTGTACGAGCAACTTGAGCTTACATCTGTAAACACGTCTTGCAAGATGTATGCCAACACCAAAGCTGCACATCGTGGAAAACTTCTGGTGTTGAACCATTCGTTGTGGCCAGGGCAAGCATTCAGCTTTTCAACTATTTCATCTAAAATTTTACAAACTCAAGTCATAACACAAAGTGATTAAATCAAATATTCATTTGGTTCTGAAGTAAGACAAGATTTATTCTGTTTTTTTTTTTTATTTATTTTTTTTTTGTTGACCTTATTGTTTGCACTGATAGCAATAACTGGTTTTTGAAAGATTACCTAAATGGCATTGGCTAACTTCTGCTTTGTTTTCCTTTGTTCTTGGCTGAGTTGATCCTGAAATAAAATAAAACCATGTTCATTTTTCTAATTCATAAAAACCATCAACAGTTTCTAAGTGTTAGAGATGATAACAAGCTGTGCATGATTTCTAACGGTCATGTTTCTAACTTCATCATTAGAAATCGGGTAGACACAACTTTCTAAAAGTGCACTTAGCAATGATGGCTAGTTTTTGTTAACAGTTAACCATCTGAAATTGTGCAAGAAGAGGTTTGTGTTTATATATGTTTGTATAAATTAGGTTTTACATTACCGATGAGTTCTTGAGTGAAAGATGGCATTTCCAACTTGATTTTTTTTCTTCTTGGATCTTTTACTTCTAAAACATAATCAGTTTTAGTATCATTCACTTGTATAAACATTTAAGCAATCACAGAATTAGTCCTGCAACAAATACATACACACTTCTGTGTTGTTTTTTTGGTTTGTTTTGTTTTTTTTACAGCTTTAACAATAAAAATAGGGCAAGGAGTTGATTTGGGCATTTTCATTTTTTGAAAGCGTGTTGAGATTTGCATAAAAATCAAAAATCAAAAAGAATTTACCTCTGGATGTAGAGGCAAGACTTTGGCTAAATAGGCTACCAACAGATTGAACAGCATAAGGTGAGAGCTGCTTTGCAAGAACAGTACCAGCCTGTTGGACTGGAACAGCTGAAACTGGATCAGATGAAAGAAACAAACTGGGTTTGGCCAATGTTTGCTGAAAAGCAACAAGGCTAGGAGTCAGAGGAACAGAAAAGACCTCTTTTGAAGGACAGAAAGCGACTTGCTGAGAAGGAGAAGCAGAAACAGGTTTGGCAACCACTTGCTCACTAAAGTAAACTGGAGAAAGATTTGCATGGTGTTCAATAAAATCCGGTTCATCAGGAAATAATGTTAATGCAAGAGGAGAACAAGCTGTGCCAACAGGAACAGCTAGAGTCTGATCTACATCCATACAAACAGTTTGTTCATTAGGAACTAGTTGTGCAAGAGCAGGGGATAGTTCAAGAACTGGACCAGCGATTGTTTGTTCAGATGGAACAGACGAAACAGGAGTTGAGGTAGGTTCACACAAGAAATCTACAGCATGGTCGTTGCTATCCTCTAAAGGAACATTGTTTTCTACAGCTGGAGCAAACGGAACCACTGTGGTACAGCTGAAAGTAGCAGCACATTCTTCAGAGTCAGAACCGGAGTCTAAATCTTCCTCAAAGATGTCCTCAACCTCATGAAAACCGTACTCCTCTGCATTAGTTTGGAGCCAGTCCATCACATCCTTCTCCTTCTTTGGTGGTCTCTCAGACTTTTCAACAGTCAAAGACTCTATGACTCCGAAGGACTGTCCGATGCCCAGGGCAAAGCGCAACTCCTCTGCAGCGTTCCACTGGGACACATAAAAGCTATCCATTGTGTTCCTGCTGTGCTTCATGTAGAGTGTAGCAAACCGCTCGCGATCTTCTTTGCTGTTGTTGGCAAAGTAAGTGGCTATCGAACCGCGAATGCAAGTGGGAGTAAGACGCTTCATGGGAATGTTTACTTGGCTTTTTCTGAAGCAGGACGTCAGGCAAGAGGAGATAGCAGAGGAACCCATCTGGTAAACAGGCACTCTAGTTGCACCGAGTGTCACACATTCGTCTTTGTTGGGTCTCATCGATGGAAAAAGGGGCCTGTAGCAGTCGCTCAACTCCAAAACAGTCTTGGTGTCTGCAGCCATGTAGTGAGAGTCGTTGACAAGAAGGTCTCTGTATCTCAGCAAATAAATATCGATCAACACTTTCAAGTCGTTCGGCACTAGAATGTTTTTGGCTCCGTACTTGTATGCTGTTTTGTAGCGCTCTTGCACAATGCAATATCCACACTCACTCTTCTCAGCAGCCATGTAGTCTCTAATGTTTAAAAGAGCAATGTTAGATTTTCTTAAACTGTTAATTACAGTGACAGAGAGCAGAAGATGGTTTCGTAGAGACACAGCATTGTCTCTAGTCGGTGTAAGAGACGGCTTTCTAATCGATTCCACTAACTCTCTTACGTATGCAGACTTGCCATATTCGGTCAGCAAACTGACATTGATGATGTTGATGCATTTTTTGCTTTTCACAAGGCTCCTCCTCAAAGAACGAAAGGGCCTCAGCACTTTTTGTAACTCCTCCACCTTGCAGCGCAAACGTCGGATGGCCTCATGAGAAAGTCCGAAATAGACATTCCTGGCTTCACTGAAACGAAACAGGAGACAAAGGTAGACGAGGCGGTTGTACAACGTGTGACAAGACATGGCTTTTGTTTGGTCAAGTTCACTCAGCTTGGAATTGAGCTGAATGTTTTTAAAGTGCATGGAAAAGTATCTATCCTCCAAAACGTTGGAATTGGTGAGAGCGTTCGGGTGCAGCGTCAGCGTGCTGTCACAACATGTCAATATTTCAACAACTGCATTTTTGTAGATCTTTGCTTGTGACAAAGTGTTGTTGTTGGCTACCACAAGCCACTTTTCAAAATCTCTGAAGAGCTCATCTGCTGACTGGTAATAAAAGTGAAAAGCATCTTTGTCCAGCTGAAACAAGAGTCTCTTATCTTCTGTCAAGACGGAGGAGTTGGAAACCAAGTGCTTTAAGGAATTAAAATCAGAGTCTAGGACAGATTCGGTGTTCAGCTCTTTGTTTTCTACAGAGGTGCAGTGGTTTGCAGAAGGAGCCTCGGACGAACCAGCAACTGATGAGGGCAAGCTTAAAAGAGGATCAGAGGAAAGAACCGGAGAAGAAAAAGAGGAGGAAGGCCCAGGAGCAGAGGATGCAGAGCCTGATGCAGACGCTTGTTCAGCTACTGGCTTAATACCAAAGAAGGCAGGTCGAATAAATTGAGGGACATAGAGCTTCTCGTTGTCGTATCGCTTTGCCTCTGCAATCTTTTGTTTGATCGTCTTGGAATCGTAGAAATGAGTCTCTTTCAAGTGTATGTCCAGTCGGTCGTAATACTTCCAACATTGCAAACAGGGGTAAGGTTTTGGACAGCCGGACTTGCGTTCGAGACGAGCATGCTGAAACTTCCTGACCATTGCAGAGTAAAAGATGGAAGCTTCATCCAAAGTCCAAGAATGATCTTTTTTAGTCAAGTGTCTTTTAATGCTTGTGGACGAATGTTTGCACAAAGGCATCGGACAGCTAACAGCGTACCTCTTCTTGGTACCATAGAAAGGTACAACCCTGTTTACGGAGCCACACGCTGCAACTAATGCGGCCCTGACTTTGTTTTTGAGCTTTAAGTCTCTCTGTTCTTGTGACTGCCTTCTTTTCTTTTTTTTCGCTTTAGAGTTCGGAGAAGGGGCAACAACAGTGTTGTTTTCTTGTGAAGAAGACATGTTCAGGTGTTTGTTTGCAACGGTTTATGCTAAAAAAAAAGAAAACAGTTAGTGAGAGTGTTTTTCTTCTGCCTGCATCCAATCCTGGAATGTTTACAACTGCAGGGAAGAGCTGTGTTTTTTCGAATCCTCTGCAAAAGAGAAAAAAGAAAGAAAAGAGAGCAACAAGAAGAAACAAAGTTTCCACTAGCAAATGAAAAAGAATGAGAGCAACTAGCATTACATGCATGGTGGCAGCAGTGATTGCTATTATGAGAAGGAGAATGAGAAAAAAAAAAAAAAAAAAGAAACAAATAAATAAAGAGATGGAGTTTGAGAGGATCTCGCAACCATATGACTCAAAGAAAGAAACTGTGTTGAAAAAAGGCAAGAGAGGGCAAATAGAACTTGCTAACAAGGACAAATGACAGACATAACTACAACAGTAACAACTCTCATTGCAAGCATAATAACAACAACAGCATCAGCATCACTGACTCAGAGAGTGTTGACAAAACAAAACAGATTAAAAAAACAAGCAATGTGGCTGAACCGTAACAACAATCATTGCATGTATAACAACAACAACAACAACAACAACAACAGCAACAGCATCACTGACTCAGAGGGTATTGATAAAAAAAAACAAACAAAACAAAAACAAAACAAAAAAAACAAATAAAAAAACAAAACAGGCAAATTGGGTGAACAGTAACAACTCTCATTGCAAGCATAATAACAACAACAGCATCAGCATCAGCATCACTGACTCAGAGAGTGTTGACAAAATAAAATAGATAATAAACAAGCAAAGTGGGTGAACAGTAACAACTCTCACTGCAAGCATAATAACAACAACAGCATCAGCATCAGCATCACTGACTCAGAGAGTGTTGATAAAATAAAACAGACTATAAACAAACAAAGTGGGTGAACAGTAACAGCTCTCATTGAAAGCATAATAACAACAACAGCATCAGCAACAGCATCACTAACTCAGAGGATATATAAAAAAACAAACAAACAAACAAACAAAAAAAAAAAAAACAAGCAAAGTGGCTGAACAGTAACAGCTATCATTGCAAGTAAAATAACAACAACAGCATCAGCAACATCATCACTGACTCAGAGAGTGGTGATAAAATAAAACAGATTAAAAAACAAGCAAAGTGGCTAAACAGTAACAACTATAACTACAAGTAAAATAACAAAAGCAGCAACAGCATCACTAACTCGCAGGGTGTTGATAAAAAAACAACAACAAACAAATAAAGCAAGCAAAGTGGGTGAACATTAACACTCATTGCAACTATAATAACACCAACAGCAACAGCATCAGTGACTCAAAGGGTGTTGATAAACAAAAACAAAAGCACAAACAAAACAAGCAAAGTGGGTGAACATTAACAACACTTATTGCAAGCATAATAACAACAACACCATCAGCATCACTGACTCAGAGAGTGTTGATAAAATAAAATAATTTATAAACAAGCCAAGTTGGTGAACATTAACAAACACTCATTGCAGCTATAATAAGAATAAGAACAACAGCAACAGCAACACCATCACTGACTCAGAGAGTGTTGATAAAATAAAATAGATTATAAACATGCCAAGTTGGTGAACATTAACAAACACTCATTGCAACTATAACAACGACTACAGCAACAGCATCACTTACTCAGAGAGTGTTGAGAAAAAAAAACAAACAAAAAAAAAAAACAAACAAAACAGAAAACAAAAATACAAGCCAAGTGGGGGAACATTAACAAACACTCATTGCAACTATAACAACAACAACAGCAACAGCATCACTTACTCAGAGAGTGTTTATAAATAAAACAAAAAACAAAAACAAAAAACAAAAATACAAGCCAAGTGGGTGATTACTAACAGCGCTAACAGCAGCAATAACAGTGTCCTTAGAAACAACAAACAAGTACAACAGCAACAACTGCTTTTACAGAGTATAACAATAACAACAACATGGCTGACACAAGTGTCAATGGCACTAACAACAACAAAAGGGTTGGAATAAAAACCTGTAGGCAAAAGGAGAGCTGCATTCAGACAAGATCGATTACAAAGAGGCTCTTCTTTAAGACAGAGGAGAAACTGCTTTTGAGGGACAGAGGGACTTTTGTTGTTGCTGTTGTGCAGAAACCAACAAACTTTTATTGAACCGAATATAACCGAACATAACCGAAAGTCTTGTTTGCTTCTGTTTTGTGCCATCAAGAAGGGAAAACAAAACATCACGAAACAAACGAAGCAAACGAAACAAACAAACAAACAAACGAACGAAACAAACAAAAAAAAAAAATTAAATAAATTAACAAACAAACAAACAAGCAAACAAACAAAAACAAATAAGAAAAACAGAAAACGCAGTACCGAAACCTCGCCATTTTTTATCCTTCCTCAAGCTTTCTTTGGGCGCCAAAGACCGAGAAAGCTGCGCAAGCGTGACGTTTAGGGGGGTGGGGGGGGTGGGGGTACTTAAGGCCAGCAGACCGACCAATGGCAAGCTTAGGAGAGACCCACGTGAATGCTACATTTTCTTTCTATGCTAGCTGGATCCGCTCAAAGTCTGGAATTTCCAGCATTCACGTGTCATCACTCCAGCCACCAGATTGGCCCACACTTTGCACACTTTCAAGACTAGAAACTCACTTGTGCTCAATTTGAGCAAAAAAAAAAAAAAACTAAGTCTCGCATGGCGACAACTTTTCGAAAAGCAAACAAAGCAACGACCTTCCTTTCGAATCCCTTGCATTTCAAACGAAGGCAAACGAAGAAAAAACAAAAACAAATACACAAAAACAAAACCGAAAAGGGAGAGAGAGAGAGCAAGTCGACTCATTTCTTTCGACTGCCTTAAACGAGAAGTCTAAAACGTTTAAAAGTTGAAAACTAAGTTTTTTAAATGAACTGCACCGAAAAAACTTTACGACAGTTTAGCTGGTTAAAAACGCAGAGGAATATATTTTATAAAATTTAAGCGTTCTAAAGATGTCCATTTGTGTTTTTGTTTTTTTTTATTTTGGTTTGTTTCTGGTTTGTTTCTTTTTTTAAATTCTAGCGATCGAGCATATTTGAACGGTTTCATCAACCTGTTGGCGCACGTGCTCTAGAGCTAGAACTTTGATTGCTTTTGTTGTTGAGAATTGAGAATGTCCGAGCAGGTTTTTTTATCGATTTCATCGCTTGTGGCGAGGCAAAATCAAAACGCTTTTTGGACGAAAGAAAAGAGATTAAAAGGAAAAAAGAGAAGAAAACAAAACAAAAAAAACAAAAAACAAAAAAATAGGTTATGTGTCATAAACATTTATTTTCTCACGCGATGACGTCTAGTTTTGTTACAGTAATTAAAATATGGTATCAAGTTTGTAATTTCTATCTTATTTTTAGTTACGGATAATTGCCAATTATGTCACGTTTAGTATACACAACGCTGTTTTCTTAATAGCAATATGATACAAACAAGTTATAAAAAAAAAAGCGTTCGCTCGATCTTCCTTAGTCAGTTGAACAAAAAGAAATTTTCACAACATATTATTGATTTGGTTGTCCTAGCAAGCTGTTTTAGCAAACGGCTAGAGGTTGCAACTGTTGTTCATTGAAAACGAAAAATCTAGCGTCAGCAAGAAATTTTTGAATACATAATGTACACAAAAGTGGCACTAACAAATAAAAATGTAAAAAAACTGTTTACCTTGATGCCAGACTCGCAGAGATGTTGTCGCTCGTAGCTATCGACTGCGAACAGCTTTGTTGTTTTTCGAAGTGCCTCTTCATTCTACTTATAGCCGAAGTTTTGGCTTCGAAAAAAAATACGAACGTCGTTAAGCTCAACGAGCTGCTTTAATTGTTGTTCGTGCGAAAACGAAATGCTTAAAACGGATAAAAGTGTTGGCGTAATTACACTTTTCGACCGCGATGCAGTTTGTCAACTCTAGCGTACTTTTTTGGCTCGTGGAGCAAAAGCCTCATGATAATAGCAAAGGCTTAAAATGTCTTAACATGTCAGCAAAGGCTTAATATGCTTAATAAACTGTGGTTAAGCTTTTGCGGTGCAGTTCATTTACAACTTAATTTGCAACTTGCTGGCACAAGCAAACGTTTATGACTTCTCGTTTAAGACAGTTGAGCGAAATCAGTCGACTCACTCATTCTCCCTTTTCTGTTTTGTTTTTGTTTTGTTTTTTTGTTTTTGTTTTTGTTTTTTGTTTGTTTTTTTTTCTTTGTTTGTCTTTTGTTTAAAATGTAAAAAACTCGAAAGGAAAGTTGTTGCTTTGTTTGCTTATTGAAAGTTTTCGCCAGTTGCAAGACTTAGTTTTGTTTTTGTTTACTTATTAAAATATCGAGGAAAATATTTGAGGACATCGCATTCTAATGGTGCCTTTATAACAACATCTAACGATTTAACGTTTAATGTTGTGCTCAAAAAAAAAATTCTTTTTATATCTCTCAATGGTCTCCAAAGATAAAACTGCCGACCAATCGCAACGATTAAACAGCCAACCAATGGCAGCTCAATGGTCTCCAAACAAGAGACTGCCGACCAATGGCAGCTCAGTGGTTTGAGAAGTGAGATCATTCGATTTCCTTTTATTATCTCCAGTTTGAACTAGTGCTTGGCTTGTGGTGCAGAAACTAAAACTTCCCGTTTTTGTATTTTGTTTTGAATTTCTTTGCTTTGAGCTTTTTAATCGATCGATAGCTTTAGGAGAAAAGAAGAAACCCCTCTGACGAAGTCTTGGCTTTTTTAAAAACGCTCAAATTTTGGCATACAAATCTCATACGAAACGCTACTTTGATGTCAAGCTTTCGTTACTCCCTACTCCCTTCTAGCGGAGGGCGGCAAAAAGGTGTTGCATCCTAGAGCTAAAAGTGAGGAGGGAAGCAAGTTTTTTTTTCGTTTTGTTTGCTTTTTTATGTTTTTTGTTTTTTTGAGGGGGGAGAGTTAGAGGGTAAGGGGGTTAGGATTAGAGGGGGTTGGGGTTACGGTTTGGAAACCTGGGGACGAGGATATCAAGCAGGAGTTTGGTGTTAAGGTTAAAGGGTTAGGGTTAGGGTTAGGGTTAGGGTTAGGGTTAGGGTTAGGGTTAGGGTTAGGGTTAGGGTTAGGGTTAGGGTTAGGGTTAGGGTTAGGGTTAGGGTTAGGGTTAGGGTTAGGGTTAGGGTTAGGGTTAGGGTTAGGGTTAGGGTTAGGGTTAGGGTTAGGGTTAGGGTTAGGGTTAGGGTTAGGGTTAGGGTTAGGGTTAGGGTTAGGGTTAGGGTTAGGGTTAGGGTTAGGGTTAGGGTTAGGGTTAGGGTTAGGGTTAGGGTTAGGGTTAGGGTTAGGGTTAGGGTTAGGGTTAGGGTTAGGGTTAGGGTTAGGGTTAGGGTTAGGGTTAGGGTTAGGGTTAGGGTTAGGGTTAGGGTTAGGGTTAGGGTTAGGGTTAGGGTTAGGGTTAGGGTTAGGGTTAGGGTTAGGGTTAGGGTTAGGGTTAGGGTTAGGGTTAGGGTTAGGGTTAGGGTTAGGGTTAGGGTTAGGGTTAGGGTTAGGGTTAGGGTTAGGGTTAGGGTTAGGGTTAGGGTTAGGGTTAGGGTTAGGGTTAGGGTTAGGGTTAGGGTTAGGGTTAGGGTTAGGGTTAGGGTTAGGGTTAGGGTTAGGGTTAGGGTTAGGGTTAGGGTTAGGGTTAGGGTTAGGGTTAGGGTTAGGGTTAGGGTTAGGGTTAGGGTTAGGGTTAGGGTTAGGGTTAGGGTTAGGGTTAGGGTTAGGGTTAGGGTTAGGGTTAGGGTTAGGGTTAGGGTTAGGGTTAGGGTTAGGGTTAGGGTTAGGGTTAGGGTTAGGGTTAGGGTTAGGGTTAGGGTTAGGGTTAGGGTTAGGGTTAGGGTTAGGGTTAGGGTTAGGGTTAGGGTTAGGGTTAGGGTTAGGGTTAGGGTTAGGGTTAGGGTTAGGGTTAGGGTTAGGGTTAGGGTTAGGGTTAGGGTTAGGGTTAGGGTTAGGGTTAGGGTTAGGGTTAGGGTTAGGGTTAGGGTTAGGGTTAGGGTTAGGGTTAGGGTTAGGGTTAGGGTTAGGGTTAGGGTTAGGGTTAGGGTTAGGGTTAGGGTTAGGGTTAGGGTTAGGGTTAGGGTTAGGGTTAGGGTTAGGGTTAGGGTTAGGGTTAGGGTTAGGGTTAGGGTTAGGGTTAGGGTTAGGGTTAGGGTTAGGGTTAGGGTTAGGGTTAGGGTTAGGGTTAGGGTTAGGGTTAGGGTTAGGGTTAGGGTTAGGGTTAGGGTTAGGGTTAGGGTTAGGGTTAGGGTTAGGGTTAGGGTTAGGGTTAGGGTTAGGGTTAGGGTTAGGGTTAGGGTTAGGGTTAGGGTTAGGGTTAGGGTTAGGGTTAGGGTTAGGGTTAGGGTTAGGGTTAGGGTTAGGGTTAGGGTTAGGGTTAGGGTTAGGGTTAGGGTTAGGGTTAGGGTTAGGGTTAGGGTTAGGGTTAGGGTTAGGGTTAGGGTTAGGGTTAGGGTTAGGGTTAGGGTTAGGGTTAGGGTTAGGGTTAGGGTTAGGGTTAGGGTTAGGGTTAGGGTTAGGGTTAGGGTTAGGGTTAGGGTTAGGGTTAGGGTTAGGGTTAGGGTTAGGGTTAGGGTTAGGGTTAGGGTTAGGGTTAGGGTTAGGGTTAGGGTTAGGGTTAGGGTTAGGGTTAGGGTTAGGGTTAGGGTTAGGGTTAGGGTTAGGGTTAGGGTTAGGGTTAGGGTTAGGGTTAGGGTTAGGGTTAGGGTTAGGGTTAGGGTTAGGGTTAGGGTTAGGGTTAGGGTTAGGGTTAGGGTTAGGGTTAGGGTTAGGGTTAGGGTTAGGGTTAGGGTTAGGGTTAGGGTTAGGGTTAGGGTTAGGGTTAGGGTTAGGGTTAGGGTTAGGGTTAGGGTTAGGGTTAGGGTTAGGGTTAGGGTTAGGGTTAGGGTTAGGGTTAGGGTTAGGGTTAGGGTTAGGGTTAGGGTTAGGGTTAGGGTTAGGGTTAGGGTTAGGGTTAGGGTTAGGGTTAGGGTTAGGGTTAGGGTTAGGGTTAGGGTTAGGGTTAGGGTTAGGGTTAGGGTTAGGGTTAGGGTTAGGGTTAGGGTTAGGGTTAGGGTTAGGGTTAGGGTTAGGGTTAGGGTTAGGGTTAGGGTTAGGGTTAGGGTTAGGGTTAGGGTTAGGGTTAGGGTTAGGGTTAGGGTTAGGGTTAGGGTTAGGGTTAGGGTTAGGGTTAGGGTTAGGGTTAGGGTTAGGGTTAGGGTTAGGGTTAGGGTTAGGGTTAGGGTTAGGGTTAGGGTTAGGGTTAGGGTTAGGGTTAGGGTTAGGGTTAGGGTTAGGGTTAGGGTTAGGGTTAGGGTTAGGGTTAGGGTTAGGGTTAGGGTTAGGGTTAGGGTTAGGGTTAGGGTTAGGGTTAGGGTTAGGGTTAGGGTTAGGGTTAGGGTTAGGGTTAGGGTTAGGGTTAGGGTTAGGGTTAGGGTTAGGGTTAGGGTTAGGGTTAGGGTTAGGGTT